>NC_090925.1:533333237-533636268 GCF_040938575.1 Ambystoma mexicanum | reverse complement strand
ATTAGCACCACTTGTGCAAAGGGTACCGAAGAAACAATCCAGCACTCGGTATTCTCCTTCATTGCCATCCTTAAGGAAAATATATCAGCTGATGCAAAGTCGTTGGAGAAAGCAGAGAATCCCACATCGGTGCTGAAGTTAAAAACGACATCCAAAAACTATAAAGCAGCTATTTGTGATGCCAAATTTCTATACAACGTGTTAGGCAGAAACCTGTGCAGTTCCCTTAGGGACCACTGCAAAAAGTTTAAGAACACAGTAGTAAGCAGTAAACCCAATTGGTACGAGTCTGTACCACCCAGATTTACCTAGTAGCTGCGGCTGAGCAGCCAGACTTCTCTCAAGAAGAGTTAGGCAGTATATAGAGTATACCCAATAGGGCTAAAAATACAGTAGAACAAAAAAACACTGACCATTACTTTGGTATAAAATGATATCATTATTTATTTAAAAACACACTTATGAAAATACACTGGCACTAATATATCAAGCAAGTTCAAACACAGTCACTATTTATTTTTTTGTAAAGTATTTTTTTAGCATTTGTGCAAATACATATGCTTTAATAATTAACAGATATTAACGTAACAAGCAAACAGTTAACCAATGCAGTCTTCATGTTGCAGTGTGAAGTTCTTGTCAATTTGAGTGAGGTCTACACCTCCCTAGTTAATTATTCGACAAGTCTAGGTTAAGACACCACTTATTTAGCAAAACAGAGGTGAGCGTGTAACCGTAGATGGCACTCCAACAATTTGTTTAAAAAGGGAGAGAAAAGGCAGAGTAGGAAAATAACACAGTAACAACACTTTTAAGAACCCACAGCAAGTCAAGAAAGGCCGGGTCTAATGTAGAGCAAAAAGTTCATAGGCCAGGCCCACTCTTGGAGAGAGCAAGGCGGAATGTGCCCAAGATCACACCGTGGAAATACACTCAAAGTCTTTGCAGAAAAGTCAAAAAGAGGTTGGATCAGTTCAGAAAGGCAAAGTTAGCAGGTCTGAGGTCAACCCAGTTAGAAAGTCAAGGATTTACGGGACACCTTGGACAATCTGTCGCAAGGGAGACCAGGCGGAACACAGTACCTGAAATGGTGAGAAAGCTCCAGCAGTGGCAGTTGTTCCTGCCACCGGGTGCGCGTCGTGGATTCGTCCAGGGGAAGAGATGATCTTGACGAGGAAGAAAGCTGGAGGTCATTGCACTGCCAGGGAAGAAACCATCCGCGGAGTTCCCGAATTAAAAGGTACGACCCTTTTATTCGCGGTAGTGGTGAAGCGTGGCTTGGCACGGGCGATTCGACCACGAGACATTCCAAGAAGGCGAAAAAAAAGGCAAACTGGTTGGTCACACCAGCTCAAAGGGAAGACGACTCTTCTGGAAGAAGAGCTGCTCTGTCGTCGGGGAAGTGGTGAGTTTGTACAGCAGGGCTCCACCGGTGGTGTCGTAGTTGTAGATGGCTCAGCTTCTCCCCTCTTCGGATTCTTTAGGTCCTGTGGCGACTTCTGAAGTTCCAGTCCTCAAAGCCCTGATTTTATGCAGAAAAACCCCCATTCAACAGCCTAGCTGTCACTCAAACATGCTAAGTGGTGAGCCGGGCGGCTCACCACTGGGCCAATCACACAAGAGTGCGACTTGAGTTGCCAAGGCAATTCAGTCCAGGGTGCTTAATCCCCCTCCCACACATCCTGTAGACCCCAGACAGAGTGCCACCATTTGGAGGGCTTCTGTGGACAAGCCCGCCAAAAAGTGGAACAAAGGGCTCGACTTGGGTTAGAGTTTCAGAGGCGAACACAAACGCCATTTTAAAACCGAGTCCAGGCAAAAAGACCCAACCGGGGAATAAATATTAAATAAATAACCCAGCGATATCTTCAACATTGCACCAAAAAGTGGTGCGTTTAAAATCAATGGGAAAATCCCATAGGAAATATTCCGGTGGGATATTTAGCATGGTATCCACTGCCACCAGCCAGAAACTCGACAAGGGGGGACTGGACAGTGCCCCTTTGGAAAACAGACCCAGGGGCAATCAAATTACCCCTACCAGTACTTCCACAATGTGATGGTTTATACTGGTTCTGTTCACAATTTGGGACTGGTAATTCCAATGGTGACTTTACATGCCCTGGGAGACAGTAGTCAGTCCCAGGGTATGGAGTCTATGTTTGGGGGTCACTATGACACCCCTGTGTTACTGCACTGAGAGTGCTGTGTAACACATATACCAAAATCACATGAAGCCCTATGAAGTAAAATACCCCATATCCCATAAAACACATTTACAGTCAAAGGACATTGCAAATCATGTGTAAGAGTGGGAGAAAAAGAGTCTCACTCTTAGCAGGAGAAAAAAATAAACCCCAAAAATCCAGCAAAGCTGCTGGGGGACTCACTAGGTTTGGGAAATTAGCCTTAACAGAGAATTCACCCTAACACAACAAAATTCAGTTCTCATTTAATAGACCCGTGTACATTTCTCTGTCATTGCCAATCGTTTTCACCCTAGCTGCAGCTCAGAGGCTGTTTCACATTCTATCTGCCAAGCTAATGCTTTTAATGCATTTTTCATCAATAAAATCGATAAGATCCAGGATCATATTTATCAGCATCTTCCCCAGGTTTCAACCCCTTTAACTACCACTACTCTATCTGGGGCTCTATTCCTGCCCCGGCTAGCACCCCCAAAGTTTACCCTCAGTGTTGTCTCTCAGAACGCCATCTTTGCATTACTTCAGAAACGGAAACCTACCAATGAGCTATTCTTTGTCCTCCCTGCTAGTACAGCTCAGATTAATGCGTTTGATTTGGTGTATTGTATGTCTACTTTAATCATCCATTCACTATCACAAGGAATTGTTTCATCTGATTTGAAACTCTCCACAATATCTTCTCTTTTTAAAAAATCTAACCTGGATTCTAATGATCTTCAAGATTACTAACCAGTGGCAGGCCTCCGGTTGCCAGGAAATATCCTTGATAAAATTGTGACAAACCAATTGCCGGAACATATTGAGAAATGTTCAATATTGGATACTTTCCAATCAGGCTTTTGGCCAAAACATGGAACGGAGACGGCACAGGTCACAGTTTGGGATGACCTACTGGATTGGTCAGACAAAGGCAAACTTTCCTTTCTTGTGATTCCAGATCGGTCTGCAACATGTGACATGGTGGATAATGGTATTTTAGTATCCCACCTCCGAGAAGTAGAGGGACTCCGAGAAGTAGAGGGAGTTTCCAAGATTGCCCTTGTTTTAACTCCTTCCTGTGCAACCGTTGTCAACAAGTCCAATATGGATTGCATCTGTAGGACACCTTGTGTGTGAAATGTGATGTCCCCAGGGCTCTTCACTCTCCCCCCTTTTTAAATATGAATAAGAATCCTCTTATTGATAGCTTCATGGTATTTGAACTTAATGTTCACTCATATAGAGACGACACACCGATATTTCGGAAAGTCTGGAATTTTGAGGAGTCATCTCATAGATTGGGTCAGTGCTTAGATGAAGTCAGCATTTGGATGTCTCAATGCCAATAAAACTCAAGTGGCGTTGTTCAGACCCCAACACTTGCTATCTGATACATTTATAATATTCCCCTTCGCTTTGTACCATGGGCTAAAGCTACACTTAAAAATGTGGGATGCATTTGGCAAGCAAACCTTGACAATGAAAACCAGGTGTGAGCTAATGTCCAATCTGTTTTTCATTCTTTACCGCTGCTGCATCTTGCCCTCCATTTTGAACTGCCAAACGATCATGCTATGCTGGTCTGAGACTTAGTCAATTCCTGCCTAGACTATGGAAACAGTCTGCTAGCAGGATTCCTGAAAAAATAATTGATGAGACTTTAAGGAGAACAACATGCAGCAGTTAGGCTAATCTTCAAAGACCAGAAATCAACAGTCATCTCACCGCTTCACATATCTCTACATCGGCTCCTAGTTAATGAGAGAATCGACTTTAAAGTCTGCCTCTTTTTTAGATGTCTACACAGTCTTTCACCATCATACCTTGCAGGCAAGCTTAAATGTTATGAACCTTAAAGTATCTTTGACAAACTACTACTCATGGTCTCACCTGCCCGGTTTGTGTTTAGGGGAGATTGTCATTTTGCGGTCTACCATCCGAGACTCTGGAATTCCCTACCTTGGGAACTACGAAACATTACAGAGTTCACAAATTGTTAAAAACATTTTTGTTTAACTAATGTATTTGTGCATAGGCCTAATTCTTCTCTTTTCCTCCTAAGCACAGTCTGATTGATTTAGTCATGTAGTCAAAGATCTTTTGTTAACATCTGCGCCCAAATGCAGTTTATTCTGACAGGTTTAGCACTATATAAATACTGCACAAACTCAAAAAATCATACTTAAGAAAGTTGATATTGAGAGGACAAACAAAGCCCAAAATCCCCAGGAGGACACCTAGAGAAACACAGATAAAGCCCCTCAACTACACAATAAAATAAATAATTGTGTTGGCAGCACATGACAAGAGATACATACCCTTTCTGGATACCGAGTTTCAGATCATGTTAATGTTAAACGTTTTTTTTTTACCATGCACAGATGTCACTTGCAGGGTCTCTCAGTGCTATGGCGGCTCTGTGAAAATATAGAGGGGGGTAAAGGTTGGTGGGAGGAGTGGGAAAAACTTCAGTTCGGATGGACCGTTTACTGAGCCTGGGTGTGAGATTCAGGTGGTGGCCATCATGTGGTGATGTGCAAGGTTGCGTGTGCTGTGTTTTGTTGTTGCAGTGTTTTGAAGTATTTGTGGCTTGCAGTGCTAAGACGTTCTGGTTGGCTGTAGTGCAGTATGTGAAAGGTGTGTGCAGAGGGTTGAGTGTTAGTGTTACTTTTTGTTAGTGGCGGGTCTTAAGCTTTTTCCAGTTTATTAGTAGTGCCTAACCACCCTCTGTTGCCTTTTCTAGTTGTATCAGTGAGGTTGTCTCTGAGCTGATGGGTTCCAATGCTGAACTGCTAGTCTGTTGGAACTCTGAACTCAGCTCACCAGCTCTGTTTTTGGCTGGGTGCCGGTTCTTTGCCCCGAGGGTGGTCCGGTGTGGGCGAGGGTGCTTTGACAGGGTTCCCTTATGGATTTTAAGTTTCTAGTAGGGCAGGGTTGGTGCTGGCTCTAGTTTCCTCTTGTTGCCCTTACTCATGAGTGGGAGGTTGTTGGCTGGACTCTTTGTGGTACTTAGGTTTCTGGTAGGTGCATGATTGATGCTAGGTCTAGTTTTCTCTAGATTGTCCTTACTCGTGGCATGACTGGTGGTGTGCTTCCTTTCCCCCCATCTCCCTCCATCGGTTTCCCTGGGCCTTCTTCCATGGCACTGTCGATTCTGCCTTATCACCTTCTTTTTGCCCACATGTTCTCAGGTTGAATCGCGGTTGGGGCGGGAGGTGGGGTGCTTCTCTCTTTTCTTGGCCCTAACCTGTTTTTCCTGGTGGCTTCTCCCTTTTCCCATGCTTGCTAGGTTGCACGGTGTGTAGGTGTCGTTCAGTCGATTTTGTTGTGCTTGGGGTTCAACAGCCAAGTTTTCAGCAATTTTCTGAATTTTGTATGGTCCTCGATGGTTCGTATTTCCCTGGGGAGGGAGTTCCATAGATTCACTGCTAAGCATGAGAATGCTGAATCGCACAGTTTTTTCTTTGTGTATCATTTGGGTTCAAGGTGGAGCTTGTTCCGGGATCTCAGAGTTCTGGCTGATTTGTATTCAGAGAATTCCTTCTGGATAAATCCGGCTCCCTGGCCGTGTACTGCTCTGTGCGTTTTCCACAGGGTTTTGAAAGAGATTCTTTTTTGACTTGGACCCAGTGTAGCATTGTAAGAGCGAGTGTGATGTGATCTCTTCTGCTGAGTTTGAGGAGAAGTCTGGCCGCCACACTTTGTATTCATTGTAGTTTCCTCATCAGGCATTCTGGCATTCCGAGGGATATGCTGGTCGCATAATCAATCCTGGTCATAATGAGGGATATGATGGCAAGTGTTTTGTGTATGAAGGAGAGAAATAGTAAGATGTTTTTTATAGTTTGTAGGAGGAAAAATCATTTTTGGATTCTTGCATTGACTTTGGGTACGAGTGTCAACTTTTTGTCCAGGATGATTCCAAGATTCCTTGTAGCTTTGGATGGTGTTGGTGGGTTTCCCAGTTATGTCGTCCATGGCATGATTTGGTTGACTTCTCTGTAATCCAATATAATCATGATTTGGATTTGTTCTGGGTGTACTTTGAGTTTGTTAATGTTCATCCATTACTGGAGCTGTTAGAGATATTGGGGCACATTATGAGTTTGCCGGTCCAGAAACAACAGTACCAGTAAGCTTGCCGGTACCGTTGTTTCCGGACTAACAAACTACGAGTTCTGTGAGCGGGTGCCTTTCAGCCCACCAGGTCGGTGAGTTGTTACATCCCAGGGGGTTTCTCATCTCATTTATGATGTTAAATAGTTATTTTTCAGTGTTGGTTGTTTTTGCAATCTGGTTGTTGTAGTATTTCATTTTTGCTTTGAAAATTTTAGATTTGTATGCTCAGATTTGTAGTAGGTATTTTACTCTTTTGTCATGGTTAGGGTTTTTCCTCCATTATTGTTCTAGTTTTCTGGTCATCCTTTTTGTTGCTTTTAGCGGCGTGCAAACCATCTTGCCACCGCTATATTTTTTGTGGGGACTTGGCGTTTTTCCAGGCAGATATCATTTATTGTTTCTGCAATCCATTTCTGGATAAGTTTGTTTTTCATCTATGTCTGTTGGTCCAATGATGTGATCGCTGGCTTTGAGATTTCTAATCGCTCTTTGAAGCTGCTTTCCTTGACGGTTCTCCAGTTTATTTCCCAAATCGTTGGATATTTTTTGGTTTTTTTTGGGTGGGTTTGATGGTGTTTGGATCACGAAGGGAAGATGAGGTGGTCGCTCCATAGTATTTGAATGGGTGGTGATGTGATCAGATTTGTATTGGCAAAGATTGCATCCTGGGTGTGCCCTGCTGTGTAAGACGCTCCTTTCATCATCTGTCGGAGATTCATGGTCTCAAGTTGTTTAATTAATGTTTTCTGCAAGTTGGCATTCTCATCTTTGAACCATATGTTGAAGTCTCTGAGAATGATCAGATACTTCTGCTGTATCGCTAGGTTTGTGACCGCTTCTACGAAGGTGTCTGAGAAGGTCGCATCATAGGTAGATGGCCTACAGATTAAAACAAATGTGTGCTTTGGTTGTGGGTCTGTGTTAAGTTGAAGGACAATTTATTTGCAGTTAGGGATTTAAAATGATTGGCTGTTTTTTATTTTTAATTGTTAGGCTACCACAAGACCTCCTCCTCTTTTCCCTTTTCTGCTCACGTGTTTGGATTATTATGTAGTTTTCAGCTAGTCAAGTTTATGTGATGAGTAGGATGTTGATTCCCCCATCACAGAGTAGGTTGTAGATCTTGGTTGCATGTTTGGACATCAATCTGGTGTTCATTAGGTTGCAGTGCAGTTTCCTCTTTAAGGTTTTCTTTTGTTCTAGCTTGTGCTTTTGAATGGTTTTGTTGCAGGTTCTCCCTGTTGTCTGTGGGTTGTTGAGTGTGTTTGGTTATTCTGGTTTTGTCGTTGAATAGGTCAGTTAGTTTTCTTATTTGGTTGATGGCCTGTTCTGGTTCTTCCTCAGATTCAGGCTGACGGTGGTGGAGGTTACCATAATGTTGGATGATGTAGACGGTGAGGGAGTGGTTCCTCCATCTTTTAGTTGTTTCATCCTTTTTTCTTTGATGTATTGGTATTCTGCTGACACGTATGAGCGTCTGTTCTGGTGGTCTCTCAGTTGCAAGGTAGGGGGTCAGTTAGAGTGATTTTAGTGTTTTTTTGGAGCTGCTCCTATTTCTGTGTTGTTAATGGGTGTGTGTTCTGTTGGTGTTCTGTAGTTTGGATGGTACGGTGTCTCATTGTTCCCTTGCGGTTGTCCGTTTTTCTTGCTTTCTCTTGCTCCGGCTCGTTCTTTGGTGAGGCATTGCCTGTTCTTCAGGTATCTTTTAGACTGTCCCACGTTTGCAAGTGGCTTCCCGTGATTGGTGGTTGTTTGCCTTGCGGTAGCAAATTACTTCCCGTGATTGGTGGTTGTTGGAGTGAGGGGGGTACATGGGTGTTTGCCCCCCTGTGTTATTCTTTGTGTTTCTGTTGCCCCAGTGCTTGTTCTCCTTTATGGTTTAGTGTGAGGTCTCTTTAAGTATTTGTTTGCTTGTGACAGACTGAGAATAAACTTGGGCTAGCAGGTTTGGCACACTTTAGTAGTGGTGCTAGTGGGTGAGTGGTGGGTAATTGGATCTTGTCCTGCCTGGTTCACCTATGTTGGAGGTGGAGGAGTACCAACTATGTTGGTGGTAATGCTAGTTTACCCAACTGTTAGAAAGGCTAAGCCACACAGTCCACCTAGATGTGAGGTATGGCTTAGGCAATGCAGTTCACCTAGATGTGGGAAAAGGTTAAGCACCACATTTACCCTAGATATGAGGTATGGCAAAGCAATGCCGTTCACCGAGATGTGAGATATGGCTATGTAGTGCTAGTCACCTAAATGTGAGATGTGGCTAAGCAACACAATTCACCTAAATGTGAGATATGGCTGAGCAATACGGTTCACCCAGATTTGAGAAAAAGCTAAGCAACACAGCTCACCTAGACGTGATCTATGACCAAGTAACGCAGTTACCTAGATGTGAGAAAAGGCTAAGCAACACAGTTCACCTAGGTGTGAGATATAGCAAAGCAACACAGTTCACCTAGGTGTGAGATATAGCCAAGCAGTACAGTTCACCCAGATGTGAGAAAAGGCCAGGCAACACAGTTCACCTAGATTTGAGAAAAGGCTAGGAAACACAGCTCACCTAGACGCGAGATATGGCTAAGCAATGCAGTTCACCTAGATGTGGGATGTGGCTAACAAACACAGTTTACCTAGATGTGAGATAGGGCTACGCAATGCTGTTCACCTAGTGTTGAGAAAAGGCTAAGCAACACAGTTCACCTATTGCTAAACAACACAGCTCACCTAGACGTGAGATATGGCTAAGCAACACAGTTCACCTAGATGTGAAATGTGGCTAAGCAACACAGTTCACCTAGATGTGAGACATGACTAAGCAATGTGGTTCCCCTAGTTTTGAGAAAAGGCTAAGCAACACAGTTCACTTAGATCTGAGATATGGCTAAGCAACACAGTTCACTCAGATGCGAGATATGGCCAACCAGTGTAGTTCACCCAGATGTTAGAAAAGGCCAGGCAACACAGTTCACATAGATGTAAGACATGGCTAAGCAACTCAGTTCACCTAGATGTGAGATATGGCCAATCAACACAGTTCACCTAGATTTGAGAAAAGGCCAGGCAGCACAGTTCACCTAGATGTGAGACATGGCTAAGCAACACAGACACCTAGATGTGAGGTATGGCTAAATAACAAAGTTCACATATATGTGAGATATGGCTAAGCAACACAGTTCACTCCAATGCGAGATATGGCCAAGCAGTGTAGTTCACCCAGAGGTGAGAAAAGGCCAGGCAACGCACTTCACCTAGATGTGAGTCATGGCTAAGCAACACAGTTCACCTAGATGTGAGATATGGCCAATCAACATAGTTCACCTAGATTTGAGACATGGCTAAGCAACACAGTCACCTAGATGTGAGTCATGGCTAAGAAACACAGTTCACTCAGATGCGAGATATGGCCAAACAGTGTAGTTCACCCAGATGTAAAAAAAAGGCCAGGCAACACAGTTCACCTAGGTGTGAGACATGGCTTAAGCAACACAGTTCACCTAGATGTGAGATATGGCCAATCAACACAGTTCACCTAGATTTGAGACATGGCTAAGCAACACACTTCACCTAGATGTGAGATATGGCTAAGCAATGTGGTTCACCTAGTTTTGAGAAAAGGCTAAGAAACAGAGTTCACCTATTGCTAAACAACACAGCTCACCTAGACGTGAGATACGGCCAAGCAACACAGTTCACCTAGATGTGAAATATGGCTAAACAACACAGTTCACCCAGATGTGAGATATGGCCAAGCAGTGTAGTTCACCCAGATGTGAGAAAAGGCCCGGCAACCCAGTTCTCCTAGGTGTGAGATATGGCTAAATAACACAGTTCACCTAGATGTGAGATATGGCTAAGCAACACAGTTCACCCAGATGTAAGATATGGCCAAGTAACACAGTTCCTCTAGATTAGAGATATAGCTAAGCAATACAGTACACCCGGGTGCGGGAAGCTAACACAGGTTCCATGTCATTTCATCGCGGGATGTTTTTTCCCTGGGTTTTTTACCGCTGATTTTTTATGAAAAAACTCATCAATTTTTTAATTTATTTATTTGTACCACGCCAAAACCCCATCCCCTTTATTTTTTTTTATATTCCCGTTCACCCACAACCAATTTATATATTTTTCTAACCCCCCCCCAAAAAAATGCAATGAGTTTTGTCAGCAAAACATTTGTGGTAGAAAACCCTGTGAATAAAACTCCCATGATGAAAGGACATTGTACCCTAACACAGTGGGTCTATATTAGGGATGTGGCTGGCATATGAATGTAGGAACATGTGTCAGAACATGGTTATGGGCGATGAAACCAGTTAATGGGAATAAGAGAGTTGGAACAGTTTAGTGGGGTTCAATGATTGCTGCCAACCTGCCCGCACCTCCCCTACCTTGTCGGCAGCTGCTGGTTGACAGCTGCTTGCTTCCTATTGCCCGGCTGACACTGGCAAACATGATCTGGAGCTGCTTCTGTAGGTGCTACCCCTTGCCTTTTGGCCTTAGCCAAGGGCTGCCCGGGCAGGAAGCTGCCTTTGGAGAGCATATGTAACCCTTACCTGGACTCCTCAGGAGTGTAATACCCCTTCAGCCTGTAGACCTGATACCTGGCAGACTTTAGGATTCTTTTTCTGTTAGGACAGCAGATAACAACAATAGATATGCTATTAAAAATGATTAACTGTGGTAACTACTAGATGGGGTGTGTATTAACACCTAACAGTGTACTCCCCCTTCTAAATCTAGTGCTAAACTCCCTTCTCACCTGTGTTTTGTATTTGTGGCGCTCTCCATCCTGTTTTCAACAGGGGTGCATTGAGATGGAAAAACAATTGCTAAACTTGGCATACTGAAGAACTCAATCATTCTTTGAAGTATAGTGTCTATCTTTTAAAGAATGAGTCTTTAGGTTGGTGAGCAGAAGAAGACACTGTAGTCCTTAAGAGTTTTAAATGATTCCTACGTTGGAGAGATCTCTCATGCTAATTATTTTTGCCTTTTCCCCTTTTTGCAGGTTCTAGGAATTTGGAGCGCTGACTGCAAATGATGCACACTTTAGAAGATGAGTTTTTCTTTATGAAGAAGGAACTACAGATGCGGGATGGTTGCGGCGTTACTCAGGATGACAAAATGTTAAAACATAAGTTCGCCAATTCAGAGTAACTGCAACCTTCAAAAGTGGAGCACGGTAACAACTGTGAAGTGATAAGTTCATGAAACTTCAGGTAGATTAGTGCATTAAAAAGTGTTTTCTCTTTTAGTCTGTAAAGTTCGTTTTTAATATTAAATACCTTTTGTGTTTTCTGCACGGTTTCGGAATGCTGAGGGAAGACCTTCGGAAGATGCTGCGGATGCAAGTGAAAACTTCTGACTGAGGATGCTGCGGCTTGCGAATTAACAAATATTATTCAACGAAAATGACAGCGGTGGAGGAAAACTTCTGCCAGGTAAGTCTTATCTGTGGTCTCTGATGCTCTGTAATTGTCGCAAGAACTAATATTTCTCTTATCTTTGGTTTAGGCCCGTGTTCGCGGGTTAGGCTCTCAGTGTAACTGGCGCTTGGCTGGCCAATCGAGGCACGGCTGATGCAGTAAGCAGGTGGGTGGGTTGGGGAGGAACAATCTTTCGGCAACTATGCGGGTAAGACGACCCATCATGAAAGAACTCTTGGTTGGATTATTCAAGAAGGGCACTTGATACAGAAGGCATTTTCTGACTGGTAAACAATTTAAGCTGAGTAATAAGGAATTCACTATCCATATTGAAGAAGAGGGCAGAAATGATCTCAATACAAAAAGCAACAAGGAGAAAACAGACTTGTGAAGTTTTGTTAACATATGAATTGGGTTATCTGGGGGTAGGGAATGGAAAGAGGGCAGTTACAGTGAGAATGACCTTGTGGACATGTGATGCAACCGGAACTTAGCTCATTTGTATTGGCTATTAGGTGATGCTGAAAGCTCTACCTTTAAGCTGAAACTATTCTCATTAAAATAAGAGCTTTAAAATAAGAGCTTCAAACAGGGGCTTTGAATGAGAGTCTGTTATGCTTTCAATGGAGATGATGTATTAGGATTGCTCCATAGGCTTTTCATGTTGTTTGGCTATGCGTCAACCTCTTTAATGCCCATCTCTAAGCCACATCTGTATGATTTTCCACACATTTCCACCCATACCCACCCAAAACCATACCCCTTTTGCACTCTCCCCCTACATTTTATTGTGTGCTGAATTGTTCTGCCATTTTTACTTCCAAAATGGCAGCCACCATATGTTAATATTTCTAAAAGGTAATATAACTTGTTTTTTGCTTTGAAAAATATGTACTTAAGCTTTTAATGTATGTACTATATTTGTATTATTTTTGTATTACAAATAAGTATGTTACTTTTACAGATACGTTTTGTTGCAAAATGTCTCTGAAAATGTCCATGTACTTATTTGTGGGTGTGGATTCAGTGTGTTGTGATGTAAGCAGTACCTGATTGGAAGTGCAGTTTTGTGATCTCTGTATGCTTTGATTGGGTGTACAGCATGTGCTTTTTTCCCCCAAGGCATCTATGTTTTTACAGGATTTTCCAGCAGCTGTTTGCTTTGTGTGTGTAAAATTGCTTGTGCATTGCATTGACAATCTTTTTTAAAAATGTTTCTCTAAGCCACACTCACCCCTATAAACTTTCCTCATCTACTCACAGCCTGGGACACTATAGCCGCTTACCTCACTAGGCTCTGTAGCAGGAAACCAAGAGGGAGATATAGTCCAGCATGTTCCTTTATTGTGGGCAGCACAAGCATGAGAGTCACATTTCTTGATGTCTCGAGATTCGCCACCACCCAGCAATACATTTCATTATGAGAAAAGATTGTAGCAAAGAAAGCTGATAATCAATGGAGACCAGTCAAATTCATATGGTGGGTTTGAGTTTGCAAGCATTGCGCTCTGGAAACATTCCTCTCCCCTTTCTGCCAGTGTATCTTGCATTAACAAGCCATGATGAAACCCAAATGTTCAGCCTCCCCAATAAATTGTGTGATGTGCGTGTTTTCCAGCAGCTACAGTGTTTTAGCAGCAGATAACTCAACGTGTGTTTCCTCTGGTATGGGCGATGATAGAGATCAGCAGATACAACTGGACATCTGACGTTAGAAGATTAGTCACTTCGAGGGCCACTAAAGAGCAATTATACAGGCATTAGAAATATAACAGTTAAATAATCATTATTGTTAGAAAACACATTAACTCTTCACAGCAGAGGATATCCAGGAGAATTCTGTTCATATGTAATCGATCTGGACGCTGCGGTCCAGGTTGCCTGTGTTTCTTCTGTTGATTTGGAGATGGCATTGCTGCGCTGGACTGCGCTTTCTGTGCTCAATGTCTACCAGTCATGAAGCACTGTGCTCGCTGCAGACAAGTGTACTACTGGTGAGGTTGATCCCAGACATATTAAAGACCTGTGATGACCGGCCGTTACCAAGTCACAAAAGAGGCGAACAACTGTTGTATGTTAGAAGTATTGATACATGGCCAGGGTTCACAGTGAGTGGACGTACTGAAAGGCTGAGAATTATTGCCTTGCATTTCTGTTTATTTGCCATAGGTGGTAATGCCGTACAGACCATGCAAATATAATCATTTTAATTGTTTGTCAGCACTCCTCATAAAGAATGTTTGTTCATTTGGGCAACTGAATCATCTGGAAAACAGAAGAGGGAAAATGTATGTTCCTTAACTGCATTTCCTTTATACTATTTTAAGCTTTTTCGTGGTGGTAGATACCTTACCATTGAGAACTCAGTCTCTGGGCATCGTAGATGTTCCATTTTCTTTTGCATTTGTAAAGTGTGCCCTACAAAATGCCTTGCCAAAAGGTGCTCGGTCAGGTACAAGAGGGCAATCGGCACTGGCACAACACCATTATGCAGATGGGGCTCTAGCCGCCCCCCGCCCTCTAAAATTATGGACCATGTTGACTCAACCTGGCTGACCTACAGGGTCATGGCCAGACAGAACAGGAGACAGATGTTCAACAGTGTCTGGACCTGACTGTTAAGTAAAACACAGTAACTACTAACATAAAGCATTTTACTGTTAGCACCAGCATTCTTATGCATACATTTTAGGCAATTGAAATTGTGATTGGGCGTTGGCACTTGTATGCCAGGGGAGTGATTGGAACGGTAGGAGGGACAGGAGACAGTTCATTCTCACAAAAGATCCTAGTGTGTATTTTCAGACGTGAATCGTCTAATTTGACTGTGTAAAGTCGTCAGGTGCCCCACACAAGTAGGTGTGTCCCTCCCCCTCAGTCTCTGAAGTAAGCACATCTCCCAACATTAGAAGGGGTAGCCTCACTCCCACCTGCTCTGCTCCCTGAAATTGTAGGCTAGGTTTACCCCTGGCATTCGACATTATCAAAAGACACAGCCAGTTGCCTGGCCAGGAGAGTCGGTTGGATGTGTCATTGCATGTGTTTAACAGAACTTCAATGAAGAACACACATAGTTTTTATAAAGAGAGTGGCTGAAGACAGACCTGGTTAAGACATTTTTATCACACCAGGAGACTGTAACTCTCATAAGACTATTTACAAAAAACAAACACTGGTAGGCATTTTGAGTGCAAAGTTTGATGGTAATGCTTGAGTATTGTGAGCAATGCTTAGTTTCTCAGTCATTGGGGCAGTGCTTAAAGTGGGCCGGGGCCCGGGCCCCAGCAGTCTCCAAAAATGGGGCTGAGCCAGGGCCCTGCCGGGGCCCCGTCCCACTGCCCGCAACATTGGCAGGATGCATTATCCCGTCGCGGCTGCGGCCGCGACGGGAGAGGCGTCTGCCATGAAGTCAGGCGATCTGACAGAAGTGGCAGCCAGCCACAGCGACGCTGCACCTGGCTGCCACTTCCATCAGTCACAGTAACTGCATCTGGTGACCCCTCGCGCGAGAGGTCACCAGAGGCAGTTACTGTGCCTTTGTTTCCCCAGGTCGCCGAGGCGTCTTTAACCCTCGGCGAACCTGGGGATTCCTCGACATATTTCGAGGTTTATAAAAGATGGCTTTGAAAGTACACATTTCAAGCCATCTTTTATAAAGCTTTGCCGATGGACAATTTTGTCCGTAGTCAAAGCTTTATAAAAGACGGCTTGAATTGTGTACTTGCAAAGCCATCTTTTATAAACCCGAAATGTTGAAAAAAGATGGCCTGAAAACTAGGCAAACCGTAGGGTATGCACACAAATATATAAAATGTTATATATTTGTGTGCGTACCTTACTATGGTGTGTGTACTATGCAAGGCATCTTTTCTAAACAGAGAAATATGCTACATATTTCTATGTTTAGAAAAGATGGCTTGCATAGTACACACACCATAGTAAGGTACGCACACAAATATATAACATTTATATATGTATATGTGTGTATACCCTACGATTTGCGTACTTTTTGGGCCACGCCCCTCCACAAGCCACGCCCCCAAATGAGGGCCCTCCCTCGATTTCTTACCCCACTTAAAGCCCTGATTGGGGGTCATTACGAATATGATGTTAGCCATGGAACAATTAGCTCCATGGCTGTCTCCCATACCGTGACCGTGTCTGGTGTTGTGCAATGGGGATTTACCGGTCTAATCCAACCCTGGCAGGAACTGTAAGTCCCCATTGCACAAACCATTCCCCATTCTCATCTGAGCCCGCATAGGGCTCAATGGGAATGGGGAGGGCGCAAATAATGGGTTCACGAATGGCAAGCCCATTATTTGCAACCTGGTCCCTTAGCGGGACCCGTAAGGGACATGTGGTCCGGGCGGTAGGGGATTACCGGCACCTGTCTCCTTACAAAGCCAAAGCCAGGCTAAACTCAGATTCCAATGAAATCCCAGTGTTCCAAATCACTTTCCGGTGATGTAAGGCATTTCTACCAGCCAGGAAAACGTTGCATTGTGTCAACCACATGACAAGTTATATCGGCGCCCCTCTTGCCCCCTAGTGATCCTGTTTAGTCTTCCACACTCATTAAGGCTCCTCCTGAGTTCACTACTGAACTTCAGGATCTCACAAATTCAAACCAGCCTGCAACTGACTCTCAATTACTGACATATGCAAAGCAAACGAGTGAGTTTGCCTCTACTGAGGTAAGAATCACCAATTAAGCTTTAATACATGTAAGTGATAACTCACAAATACCGCCCTTATATTCCCAAATTGTGGCAAACTTAATTCAAGAACCTGATAATGTCAAACAATTACAAGCACCAAATACAATATGTGAAAAATTGAGTGGTGAGAATGTAATGCCAGTGCAACCTATTAGTGCACCTTGCCAATCGCCTAATACCACTGGTGAAACTCAAATTGAGAATATTCCAACTAAATGTATTGAATTCTCCATATACTATATCTTTATATACTCAATCAGAAAACTCATCGTTTATCTGCCATGTCATGTGTAAAACCTACCCCGAGACTCTCATTTGAGATGATCCACCCACCTAACTATCAGTATGAAACCACCTTATCAGCCATCAATACTGGCATTTATAGCTTAACCAAATTATTTGAATAACTGGAAACAAAAACCCAACAACATACAGTGCTATTAAATGCCCTATCGTCCAAAGTGGACTGGCTGGCATTTGAAATGACACATCATAACAAACTCTGTCTAAAGCAGACAAATCTTGATACAACCTCTAAACAATGTGAATTAGTAATTGTGGGATCAAAATCACTTTTGACCATCAGGGTAGGTTCCCAGACAAGTGAGTTAATAGAAGTATATGTCTCTGACCAATTCATGTATGCCGCAAAATATTTCTCCATCAACTAGCACATGTGAGATTATTGAACCTGCTATGGAACAAGAACAAATCTGTGAGGAAATGGGTCAAGAACCATTGTTTGATCTATTTCGGCCAATGAAACGCAAAAAAAACTGCAAAGTAATACTACTCTCAAAAAACAAAAAAAAAACAAGAACCATCCCTCCTTCGCTAGAATAAGCAATAACAAATCCTAAACATGTATTGAGGTGCTCACTACGCTGGCTCAAACTGTAATAGCTAAACCACCCCCTGGATGCCCTAGTCCTAAGGCAACTAATAGTATGCAACTGACCGCAGAAACACAGATACACATTTTCTTATATTACCGTCCACCCTGATAAATCTAGATGAGGAAGAAAATGATGAACTGTTGAATCTCTTGACATATTCTATCACGTCCCTTCCTCAAATTGGTGTGATACATGAGAACTTGTATCAGCATCTGGTGCTAGTAGAAAATAACAGGGAGGAAAAAAGTACAGTGGAATCAGTGGAAGATTAATCATACTTCATGACTTTGGAGCAAAAAAGATCCCGACCACCCACCCAATCCACAAATATTGATCATAGTCAACACAATAGAGCATACCCTCATTCTGTTGATCCATGGCATCAAAAGAGATGTATATCTCCACCGGTGAGGGACCGGATAGAGAGTTCCAACTCTGCCAAAGTGCAGGCCAGACATGGCAGTAATAATCCTATTAGGCCTGCTCCTAGAAATTTGGACACTCTAATGTTAACAATGACTAATAGGCAAAAATCAGATCCTTTTCCAAACCGAACAACATTAGTGAAGCCTTTCAAGACCTTACCAAATCTAAACCTCATACAATCACAAGACATTAAATACATAAGATTCATCAATAACTCTAAAATGGACACGGTGGAGCTATCCATTCCCTCACAGATTGTCAAGGAGCTTTTGTGGAATACAAAGGATAAACTGCAACATTATGGGTTTGAACTACATGTACAAAGACATGTAAATCCATCGCATGGGAACCAGATAACACATCCCAAGCATGCCACTGCTGAAGTACATTCTCAAAGAGCTATAAATACATCTAATGCAAGGCAGCTAACACAATGCACACATTCCACAACTGACTCTCCGTCTCAGCCCAAATTTGAACCACTCCTTATAAATTGGGAGGGTAAGAGAGGTCATTTATTTCATGAAGTCTACTTTAAGGATATGCCTTGGTTTCTGGTCAGCAAAAATGGCTGTGGCTTAAAAAGCCATTAGGGACACCAATCACAGTAAAAACTACTAATGCCATGAGACATTGTTAATCCAGAATCCATCAATGGCCGTATGGAACACCAGAGGTTTCAAACATTTACTTCAACAAGACAGTACAATCTCTTTAGCTATATTTGACATAATTTCTTTGCAAGAAACGTGGATAACCCCTGAAACCACTTGGTCAAATTATGAAATCTCCTGGATCCCAGCAATCAAGCAGGCCAACAGTCGACCCGCTGTAAAAGAAAGAGAATTAGTAGGTGCACTACCTAATATTTCAAATATAGAGTCAACTTTCTCAGTTATGTATGGTAATTTAGGTATTCTTTTCAGGTGCGGTGGAGGAAATGTGACCCAGGCACAGGATCACTGCAACAAATATGTAGGAAAAGAAATAGTATCCAAAGGTAGGAGCCCTCCCGTCCCCTGCACACTATTCTAAGTCCATCAACTGATGGTTCATCAAAGTCAAGTAAGCTAGTTATTATTATTCCGTAATATATAGATTATATGAATAATGAGAATGAACATTCATTTGTTTTGTAAAAAAAAAACAAAGAGGTTTTAATTCCTAGTCACAATTAGTTAACCATTAAAGATTCAACTGAAAAAACCAAGTTACCTGTCAACAAGATATAATGATAAGAAATGATAGTCCATGTATACAGATCAATGGTGGCTGACACGTTTCGGGATAAACATCCCTTCTTCTTGAGCCAAGTGGGTTAAACTGAAAAACATAAATAAATTAAAACTGGTTCAATCCTATGAACTTCAAACCTGTGAACTTCACATAAACATAATGCCCCTACCAAGGTGCGATGACCTTCTACACAGCATCGAAAATTTAGACAAAAATGTATTAATGTATCATTCTGAGCACAATTACATAGACATTCTAACGTGTTAATCAGCACTCTCCTGCATTAGGAGTCCTGTACTGTAGCCAGTGTGCACCAGTATGCTCATTACATGCCCCAAGAGCGATCAATACCTATTCCAAAATGTTTTAGAATAATGTAGCACTCCATCGTAATATTTAGAGTCGGCATACCTTAAATATGTAAGGGGTGAAGTATATGTCTTCCCCTGAAAATGGTGGAATGGTGTGTTCCAACTCTTCACACACCGGTAAGGGAGACTGCTCCTCTCCTGAGTATGGAGCGCCTAAAGAGAAAATTGGGAAATGTAGCAGTGACCCGTATGGTCTATATCCCTGAGTTGTAGTACATATTGACCAATCTCAAAGATGCGTGTTAAATATAAGCTGATTATACATTTTAACATTTTAACATCGGCTGGCACTGAATATTAGCAGATGACAAGATTGACACGGTGCAAAGCAATAGTTTACTTCTAGGTGTGAGGAAATCGCCATACCAAGTCAAGTGGCTTACCGCTAAAGTTGAAAGGAATAAAAGGATTGTGAATCGTCTTGCTCGGCTCTTCTGGTGTGCCAGGCAATGTTGACACAGAATAAACGGTGATATTCTGTAAAGGGGGTAAACGTAAAAGAAACCACGGGGTGAGCTATATAGCTAAAGGGACCTACTTGAACTGTGCTCGCATTAAATTAAACTGTGTTTTCCCTCGCTCCTGTTTACCTCTGCAATGTGAATTCATACATCCACATTCGCGTGCAGAGAGAAGAAACTTCTTTGAAATGCTGCCCGAGGCCGGGTGTGTTCCAAACAGAGGGATGCCTACCTCGTCTGCTCTGCGGTGGGTTTACTCGTAATCCTTGCAACGCTCACAGTTGTTGGCAGACCCTGCCTGTCTGTATGCTTGTGAAACAAGAAAGAGAGCGGACTATTGAAGAACCCTCCATGTAAGGGGCTGACTGACTGGTGTGCATATTGGCGCCATCTTGGAAAGTCTGAAATGCTCATAAGCGAGCTTGCATCTACCATGTTAATAAGTAAGCTTACATGTACCTGCATCAAATATTTATCTAAAAATGACGTGGAGGAAATAAACAACAATAAAAAATGTGACCGTGTATGTTATTATGAATGGCTATGATTAGAGAAGGGGCTCAGGGAAATCGTAGATGACTACCTTGTTGCACGTATATGAGTAATGCACTAAGGCCACAGAAGAGATTGTTCCAACAAAATTACATCAGTACTATATGTTCACAGAAGTGAGTACAATAAATCTGTAAATTGCTCATAGACACAAAATTGTGAACAGTGGGCCGGTCGACACACCCCGGACTGCTTATTACTTAACAATTGTTCCACTGTGAAGGGCAGTATATTACTTCCATCCATTATGTTTCTTGTAGGGCATTTTACATTTCTAACAGTTTAATCTTCCCACAGAGGAGCAGGAAGTTGTGTATGGGGTATTATCATGTGGGTTTACCCCCAAAAAAATAATTTCACATGGAGGTGACACAAAAGAAAGAAATATACATGCACATTGAAAACAATAAGTAATAAAAGTCTGTCAATTGTTAAAGGGTCAGATAAAGCACCTCAGGGAGAACTCTTCATTGAGACCTTGTGGGTTTAGTGTATTTAGCTGGTGTATCCAAAACATTTCCCTCCGGGAGAGGATAGATTGATAGTCTCCCCCTCTGTATGGTTTCTTGACTATCTCCAAAATCTGGAACTTGATTTGGGCTACTGTATGTTGGTGTTCTGTGAAGTGTCTTGCCAGTGGGGACTTTATGTTCTTACATCTGATGTTGGATTTGTGTTCAGTTATACTCTCTTTCACTGCTCTTGTAGTCAGACCCACATATATTTTCCTGCATGGGCATTTGATTGCATAAATAGCCCCTGTTGACATACAGGTGGCGTAGTCTCTTAGTTTATATTTCTTGCCAGATTGGGGATGTGTTACACTTTCGCCTTTAAGTACATTGTTGCAATGGGAGCATCCCAAGCACGGAAATGTGCCCTTCTTTCTTGTTTGCAAAAACATCTGTTTCTCTTTGGGAGGTTTCTCTGCTGTCACCAGCTTGTCTGTCAAGTTTTGGCCTCTTTTAAAGGCCATCATTGGAGACTTGGGAAATCATTTTTCAAGTAATGGGTCATTGTGTAGGATTCCCCAGTGTTTTTTAATTGCTCTCCCCACTTGAAAACTTTGACGAGAGTATTTCGAGATGTAGAGCAATGGTCTTTCTTTGTTCTTAATCTTCGGTGTGAGGAGTTGTTCTTTGCTCACATTCGATGATCTCTCCTTTGCTTCCTCTAGAACAGAGTGTGGGTAGCCCTCTTTGAAAATGTAACCAACAATTTAGTGCATTCGACATCAAGTCCCGCTGGATCAGAAACAATCCTTTTCAATCTCAGAATTTGGCTATAGGGTAGACTACCCAGCATTGTCTTAGGATGAAAGCTAGAGAAATGTAATAAATTATTGACGTCGTTGGCTTGTGATAGACATTCGTCGGAATTTGATTGTTTTTAATCTCCAAGCAGAGGTCTAGGAAATGTAAGGATGGTGTTCCTACTTCCATCGTAAATTCGATGATTTGATGAACTGAGTTCAAAAAGTTGAAAAAGGTGGTCAGTTCCTCCTTGGTGCCGCACCAAATCCCAAATATATCATCGATATAACATTTCCAAATTAATATTTTGTTTGATCAGTCCGCATTTTCCAATACATGTGTGTGTTCGAATCTGTACATGAACGTGTTCGCGTACACAGGGGCCATCGCTGACCCCATAGAGGTTCCTGTGACTTGGAGATAGAAATGTCCTTGAAATCTGAAATAGTTATTATTCAATATCAGTCTTAGGAGCTTCTCATTTCTGTGAACATATAGTACTGATGTAATTTTGTTGGAACGATCTCTACTGTGGCCTTAGTGCATTACTCACATGCAACAAGGTAGTCATCTACCATTTCCCTGAGCCCCTTCTCTAATCATAGCCATTCATAATAACATACACGGTCACATTTTTTATTGTTATTCATTTCCTCCACGTCATTTTTAGATAAATATTTGATGCAGGTACATGTAAGCTTACTTATTAACATGGTAGATGCAAGCTCGCTTATGAGCATTTCAGACTTTACAAGATGGCGCCCATATGCACACGAGTCAGTCATCCCCTTACACGGAGGGTTCTTCAATAGTCCGCTCTCTTTGTTGTTTCACAAGCATACAGACAGAGAGGGTCTGCTGACAACTGTGAGCATTGCCAGGGTTACGAGTAAACCCACCGCAGAGCGGACGAGGTCCGCATCCCTCTGTTTGGAAGACGCGCGGCCTCGGGCAGCATTTTAAAGAAGAAGTTTCTTCTCTCTGCATGCGAACGTGGATGTATGAATTCAGATTGCTGAGGTAAACAGGAGCGAGGGAAAACACAGTTTAATTTAATGCGAGCACAGTTCAAGTAGGTCCCTTTAGCTATATAGCTCACCCGTGGTTTCTTTTACGTTTACCCCCTTTACAGAATATCACTGTTTATTCTGTGTCAACATTGCCTGGCACAGCAGGACAGCCGAGCAAGACGATTCACAATTCTTTTATTCCTTTCAACTTTAGAGGTAAGCCACTTGACTTAGTATGGCGATTTCCTCTCACCTAGAAGTAAACTATTGCTTTGCACCGTGAAAATCTTGTCATCTGCTAATATTCAGTGACAGCAGATGTTAAAATGTTAAAATGTATAATCAGCTTATATTTAACACGCATCTTTGAGATTGGTCAATATGTACTACAACTAAGGGATATAGACCATACGGGTCACTGCTACATTTCCCAATTTTCTTTTTAGGCGCTCCATACTCAGGAGAGGAGCAGTCTCCCTTACCGGTGTGTGAAGAGTTGGAACACACCATTCCACCATTTTCAGGGGAAGACATATACTTCACCCATTACATATTTAAGGTATGCCGACTCTAAATATTAAGATGGAGTTCTACATTATTCTAAAACATTTTGGAATAGGTATTGATCACTCTTGGGGCATGTAATGAGTATACTGGTGCACACTGGCTACAGTACAGGACTCCTAACGCAGGAGAGTGCTGAGTAACATGTTAGAATGTCTATGTAATTGTGCTCAGAATGATACATTAATACATTTTTGTCTAAATTTTCGATGCTGTGTAGAAGGTCATTGCACCTTGGTAGGGGCTTTATGTTTATGTGAAGTTCACAGGTTTGAAGTTCATAGGATTGAAACAGTTTTTATTTATTTATGTTTTTCAGTTTAACCCACTTGGCTCTAGAAGAAGGGATCTTTATCCCGAAACGCGTCAGCCACCATTGATCTGTATACATGGACTATCATTTCTTATTATTATATTTTGTTGAAAGCTAACTTGGTTTTTCCAGTTGAATCTTAAATGGTTAACTAATTGTGACTAGGAATTAAAACCTCATTGTTTTTTTTACAAAACAAATGAATGTTCATTCTCATTATTCATATAATCTATATATTATGGAATAATAATATCTAGCTTACTTGACTTTGATGAACCATCAGTTGATGGACTTTGAATAGTGTGCAGGGGACGGGAGGGCCCCTACCTTTGGATCCTCATTTCTTTACCTACAAGGGCCGACCCGCTGCCAGAATGTTGACAGCAGTAAAATTGGATTTGGGATTTAAATTAGAGGCATGGGCTTTGCCGCATTCCAGTATACAATTAACTAAACTGTCCTCAACAAATCCCTTTTTTCCTTTGGGCACACAAACAACAATTCTAAACCTATACTGGAATCCGGTGGCTATTTCAGATGACAGCTTCTTTGAACTTATAAAACAAATGCTAGACTTGATTGTACACAATGACCAAATTCAAACAATATTTTGTGATTTCAATATTAGATGCGTACCAAATTCCAACAAGGCCCCTGCATCGAGAGCGGAAAGGTGGATCAATATGTCTGTAAGGAATCTTACAATGTTAAATGGCATTGTGACCGGTGAATCCCAGCCAGCACCTACATGGAAAATAGAATCTTCATCTACGAGCCAGGATTACGTTTTCATCTCCAATGGTGCCGTTAATAGAATCCAAATTATCACTGTCCTTCATTCCTTACCAAGAAATCACAATATACTACAAATCACATGGTTGCTGCTTGAGAGACAGCAGTGAGAATACTACAATCACCCAATTGCACTAACTGGGGGTAGATGTAGAATAATATGGTCAATTCCTAAATTATAATCTTTCTAAATGAACTACAAACTGATATTACCATGTCATTTCCGCCTACATGTCTTGTATACACGGATACCCTCCTTCTTTTCACTGTGTTTTCGAACAAAGTTTAAATTTTACACACACATTGGCTAGTTGTCAGACAATTTTTATTGTCTTGCGAAGGAGGAAAATCATATTTACTCTCTTGAAATTGGTTTAGTTTCAAATTCTAAAAATTGGTAGTAAAATACTCTCATTCCAAAATCCTACCTGGAGCACTAGTAATAACCATGGATTAAAGTGGTATAAGATAATCACTCCCCCAATGCTCTACATCCAACAATTGGGGACAATATGTGCACCATTAATTCATCTCACCTTCCTTCAGACTAATATTTTGTGTTTCAAGTTTTTTAAATTGTTGAGTGTTTTATTTCATACATTTTACAGAAAATTGCTTATTTTTACTATGCATCTTGAGATTCAAGTTTTGAATTGTTTGCAGTACTTTGGAATTATCTATTGCAAGTAAGACATGATGTATTTACATTTAGGGGGTAATTCATAGAATTCGGCGCACAAGTGGCGCACGCGGCTGGTGCACATTAATGGATTTCATGGTTTTCAACATCCAAAAGCAGCCGTGGCGCAGCATGGCACAGCAACCCTGCAACCGCGCCAGTTACGCCCCCAACCCCACCCCGTGTGCCATGAACAGCGCACAAATCCAGTACATGGCGCAAAGGCCAGTGGACCAGCATACAGCCCCCCAACAACCAAAACACGTGGTAACCCTCTCGCGTTAGCGAAATCGCATGTAAAACTCCACCCTGTGGTGTGGGCAGCCGGTGGGGAATGTTGAGGGTGGATGGGCTGCATGCATGTATTCCTGCATGTATTCCTGCAAGCATGCGGGTACTCCACGTAGGCATGCTCCCTTGCCCCTCCACCAACCCTGCGCCCCAATTGCAACATTGCACAGGTGTGCATCACGTTGGCGTACTGCAATGGCCTGTTCAAGACTCCTGTGTACATGCAAACTTTCACCAGCCAACCTGCCAGACAAATGCAGTGGTGTACATCCTCTGCACTTCATGCAGGTTGTCTCACTTGGACTGTGCAGATGGCAGATGCTCCGCAGGGACATGAGTTCCTATTCATGCTCCATGTGTATTCCTTGACTGGATGATCATTGTAGCACGTGTCCAGGATGGCCTACATTTCTTTGCTTTTGATCATCCATTCCATGCCCACTCTGGCTCAGTCCTGCACCACACACATGTTTAGGGTGTCACAGTCTGTGCAGGGCACAGGCCTCCCCCGTTGCAGGCCCACTGACTCTGTTCAACTGGTGTAGGGGCTTCTGCACACATGTCTGTACTACTGAGGGGTCATCATATGTCCTGCTTTCAGTCCCATCATCATCTGCTGTGTTGTCAGTTGACTCAGAGGATGCAATTGATGCTAGACAGCACTGTCTGCCAATGCACAGGTCCCTGGTCGCCCTTTCACTGCCATGCAATGCATCCCTACATTTTCACTTGGGGGGGTTTGCTTGTAGCCATGCAACACATACTAACTGATTTTGGCCTCACCTTGTACATTCAAGAACCTACCGATATCAAAGGTAGAACACTTGATTGGTTAGCTGGCTCCAACTGCAACATTAAGGTTCTCAGCAACACCCCTGTATATGGTCTGACCATCACGTCATAACCTTTAACATTGAAGCTACCCCACACATCCCGACTCCAATAGCCCCAGCAGTTCCGACTAGAAGCAAAAAAGATATAACTAAGGAGAAACTCCTCCCACTGTTACTCCCTACCCTTGATGCAGCCTCCAACACCTGCTCTGACCCTACGTCCTTAGCAGACATGTACAACCAAACTATGGTAATGGCCATTGACTCTATAGCACCCATCAAACTTAGGAAGGCCAAATTACAAGCTCATCTTAACTCATGGTTCACCCCACAGTTAAGAACTCTCCGCAAAGCGAAACGCTGTGCCGAAAATCGTTGGAAAAGCTATCCCTCTGACGAGCACAGAGATGGTTTCCTTCTTGCCTCACTCTCTTATAAAGATGCCATCATCACTGCAAAAAAGGAATCTTTTAACAACCGCATTATGCACGCCGACTCGAACACTAAGGAACTCTTCAAAATCCTAAAAGAGCTTGAAACTCCAGTCGCTCCCCCTGACACCTGCTTGAACGATAATAAATGGTGTGCTAACATCCAAGCAGCCTTACTAAATAAAATCTCCACACTACAAGCGAAAATTAAAGATAAGCAGGACAGCCTGAAGCGCGACAACCGCGCTGTCTCCCCTGCTAAGGCCCCCACTCCAGACACTGCTAACACCACACCATTTACATTCTCACCGCTCACCGTTGTTGAGGTAGAAAACATAATTCTCATAATTAAACCCTCCAACTGCCAAGGTGATCCTTGCCCAGCCCCTATTATTAAGGACTCGGCGCATGAGCTGGCCCCTTTCATCACGGCCTTCATTAACTCGTCCTTCAAAACCGGTATTGTCCCGGATAACCTGAAGGACGCTTGGGTGATCCCTCTGCTTAAAAAACCATCCCTCGACCCAAGTATTCCTACCAATTTCCGACCTATCACAACAGTACCATTTCTGCTTAAGATTTTAGACCGTGCTGCATACCTTCAGATTCAAAATTATCTGGAATCCAATAACATGCTAGGTCTACGACAATCTGGATTCCGCCCCAGACACGGGACGGAGACTGCGTTAGTAGACCTCAAAACCCAAATCGAGGTCCTAAAGGATCAGGGCAAGCTAGCCATGCTATTACTTCTCGACCTTTCAGCCGCTTTTGATCTGGTCAATCACCAAATCCTTTGCAAGCACCTCCACTCCGCTGCTAACTTCTCATCCTCGGCTGCAGCCTGGATCAAATCCTTTCTGAGCAACAGATCCATGAGAGTCTTTGCCCCATCTGCAGCCGCCGACCCTTCCCCTATTCACTGTGGCGTACCTTAGGGTTCTTGTGTGTCACCTACACTCTATAACATCTTCACAAAACCACTCTTTGATGTGCTCGACTATCTGGGTGTCTCCTACACTAATTATGCGGATGACACCCAGATACTCATCCCCATCACTGGTGATTATCTAGCTGACACCAAGGCCCTCAATGATGTCTATCTGGTCATCCAAGCTTGGATGGCCCAACATCAGCTTTGCCTAAACGACGACAAAACAGAGCTTCTGATCTTGGGCACTGCACAACGCCTAAGCAGACTAGAACCGGCATATCAGTCATTCACCATATACGGCAATAACATTCGAGTCTCTAAAGACACTAAAACATTATGGTTCTACCTAGATGCTACTTTATCATTAACCCGACAAACGAATGCTGTCAGATCTGCGTCTGCATACACATGCAAACTCATTGCAGCCTGCAGACCTTTCCTTACTACTTCCAACAGTGTCACACTAGCGAGAACCCTCATCATGGCTAAAATCGACTACTGCAGTGCCCTCTACCTAGGCACCAGCCAAGAGAACCTAAATAAACTCCAAACTACCCAAAACAATGCCATTCGAGCCGCCTTAAACATCCCTCGTAACCACCATATCACAGAAACTAGAACAAAGTTAAAGTGGTTACCTGTCAAGCAAAGAATCTAACTCAAAGCAGTCGCCATTACGCACAAATGCCTGGCTAATAAGGCCACCGTCTACCTCGGCAGTTAACTATTGCGACACTTGACCTCCCGTCCACTAAGAACTGCCCAGTCCCACTGCCTAGCCATCCCTAGATTTAAACTGCAAAAAGCAGGGGGCTCAAGCTTCCCGGTCCTAGCGTCCAAGCTCTGGAACTCCCTCCCTGCTACAATCAGAGCAGAAGAGTCTTTTTATACTTTCAAAGCCAATACCAGATCCTGGCTTTTCGGCCAACTTTAAGTCCCGCACAGCGCCTCTGTTTCACTTACTCTGACCTGCCGACCCTGGTTATTACCTAGCGGCTCCGGCTTCACTGTTTGTTTTGTACCTAATGTCCTGACAATATCTTGTAATGTTATTCCTTTTGTAAATTCATTCATTGCTATTCTTGTATATATGCTTTTGTAACCTTGTATAAGTTGCGCCCTAATGCCTCCGGGCCTGCGGGTTGCGCGTTATAAATAAAATAAATACAAATAAACACAAATACAAATGCACATTGCACGTGATGCCTGGACTTGCCGTTGCACTGCCTTCAAGTCAATTGATAAACATCATGATGTACTTGTTCATGTAGATAGTGGATAACACACAGGTCCTGCACTGCATCAACCCACTTCTGAGCGGTGTTACACCGTTCTACATGCTTAGTCCCTGATGCTATGTCAAAGTGACCTTGCATGCATGCCAGGTTCACATTGGTGTGTGACATGTGTGCTTCATGTGTTGTCAGTCTGTGTGATGCCTGTGTGTGTGTTATGTGCTTCTGACATGTGTACTAATGTAAATTTTCTCCACTTTCCAGATGATGACACAATGGAGCCAGAGGATGGTGTTGTCATGTCAGACACAGGTTTGCTATCAAACCAGCAACCCGGCACAAGTGGGGGTCGTGGGGTGGTGGACCACGAAAACCCACATGTGCTACAGACCATCTTGTCTGTGGCAGGCAATGAGTCAAGCCCGGACGATCACTCTGACAACAATGTTGAGTTGGATGTGCATCGGGTCCATTCGTCTGGGGTGAGTGATTCTGATGTGGACGCTCCTCTGTCCGTGACACCTGCACTGAGGGGCCAGACGGTGGTTGGACCTCCGCCTGTGGTGGATCGGGACGCAGGGTCACCCTCCACACAAGTCGCTGATGTGCCTGGGCATCGACGGGGGCATGTAGTCCTGCAGCCACGGGCGGTGCCAACCAGACAAGGACGGCCGGTCCTTGGGACCCGCAGGTGTCAAGCCCAGTAATGCGGTGGCCGCGCATCACCGAGGTATACTGAGTGGGAGCAAGACATGACTGCCAATTCAGAATGCCAGGGGGCAGCTATAGAAAACATCGCTGTGAGCATGGAGCGTTTGGCCCAATCCATGCTCCCCCCTGCTAGGCAGATGCTTCTCCAGCAACAGGCGGCACAGTCCACGGCCCGCTCACTCAGGCTGGGCATGGCGGCCTCAGACAGGGCACGCCAGGCTAAAATGTCTTCGCGTCAAGCAATTTCTGCTCACCCAGAGGCACAAATGGAGGCCCCGAGGGCTAAGTATGCATCCCTCAGATCCACTCTGCTGTCCTCTTGATGTCCCAGAGGGAGCGGTCAGAGGAGAGGTTTGCGCAGCTTCAGCGTACCATCTCGGCTGAGCTAAGTGCTTGCCGGGAGATGCATCAGTTGTCCAGCTAGGCCACGCAGGAAGAACTCCGTGTTACACGTGTTACCGTGCAAGAGGAAGCACGCGTATCACGAGAGGTTCTGCATGCTGACCTACGGTTCATTGCCGCACAGAACCAGGCTCACCCATCTGGCAGACTTAGTGCCAACGAGGGGCAAGCTGCGCATAGGCGTGGTCAGGCTCCTGTACCACGTCTACCTTTTCAGGAAGAGGCTGACTTGGACGACGAGATATATCCCACACAGGTTGGGCTGTGCAGGCATTATGATATGGTATTTGATATGATATGGTATTTATAACGCGCCTATACACAAGTGTTTCAAGGCGTTCAGCCCATGGAGTTTTTTTTTGACTCAACATCATCGCATGCGGGTGTTGAGCTGCACCCTGTACCTCCCCCCTCCTGGGTGCCTCCCCTCCCCGGGTCGTATGTGGCCATTTTTGATTTTTCATTTTAGTTTAGTTAGTTAACATTGTTTTTTATAGTTAGTTTAATTAGGTAATGATTTTTTTTATAGTTAGTTTAATTAATTAATATACTTTTAAATTGCTTGTCTATTGTGCATTCATGTGACAGTGTGGTGCTTTGTGGCTTTTGAAAGCATCCACTGTCTGTTCCATCTGGGCCATTCAAGCTTGTCTCGTGTATGTATTTGCAGCTTGGGGTCCTGACTCACATAGGCAACTCCTGCTTCCCTTATCCATGGGCTCGCTAGGATGGTTTAGTGTTACAGTCATTTACACAAGGGCTTTGGACTGTCATATCTGTGGCCTGTCTGCTACTGTACTACTTGTGTTAACACCCCTAGTGGGGATTGTGGGGATTTTATCCAGGGCATGTCTGCATTAGACTTGGGTGGGTTCATGATTGATGTTTCCATTGATTGATATACATTGTGCTGTTTGTTTATTTTATTTCCTGTACATGTGCTTCATGCACTTCATGCTGTAGACAGTGGCCGGCACCCTTTGCTTGTCAAAGTCACACTGATGGTGGGGGGAATTCTGATGTAGGTGTCTGACATGGCTCAGTCACAACCAGCATGAAGAGACACACACACTGAACTTTCCTGCATTAAGTATATGTTTTGTGCCCTTTCTGCAGGAGAATGAGCCTCCAGACCACCTTTGCCAGCAGACATGGGCCATTGTACGACATACAGCTGGCAACGTTTGGTGGGGCAGACATGCACATGTGTGTGCAAGCAGTGCCACAGGGCTTGTGCTCAGACGGCCAACAGAAGCAGACGTGTTTCCAGGAGCTCCAGGCAAGCTGAGCATCACAAGGGGGCCACACCGCAGCTAACCTTCCACCAGGCCACTTGCACATGCATGCTAAGTAGCGCCACTGATGGGGAGCTAGGACAGATATTGTTGTTGAAGCGCACAGAACAGCTAAAATGCGTTGAAGGACAAATGGCAAGTTGCTTACCAAGTTGTCAGGGGCACATGCAGGGGCTGTCGCACATATCCTCCCGTCCACTCTGATCCATAGAAGCAGAGTCATTGGCGCAGTGGCGTTCCTAGCCAGTAAATGAAGCAGCGCACAGGGACACACAGCGAGACACAGACACGTGCGCAGTGCATGTCATTTACATGTGCTAATTGACACGTGCACTACCTATTTTAATCTGCGGATGCCAGTACACCACTTGTACTTTAGTTGCATCTCACTATACGCGTATAGCTGCTCACCCAGGGACCATTGTATGATGTATGATTCTTGACGCATTGGTCTTCCATTTGCCGTGTGCCCACGTGCGCCTGCTTTACTGCTTTGACAGTGTATGGACCTTCACGGGGGCACGCTAACATATGGGTACAAACCAGCAGACAAGAGTGTTTTTTTGTGGAGGAGTCACTTACTTTGGGGCATTTATTGTGTTGCAGGTGTGTGTTGTAGACACACACAGATTACTAACTCACACTCTCTTTGCAGCATTGACCTGCTCCTGTTACCGGACCTGAGGGTGTGCAGGCAGGAGGCCAGCACTCACCCCAGAGATAAGTCTCTCTTTGGCTTGCATTTGACTCATTTGGTACAATGTGCATGATGAACACGTTTTGTCTGATTGAGTACGTGTTATTGTGAATAGTTGTATTTTGTATTTTCCCTACTTTCCCTTGACAATCCTACTCCCCTCTCCTGCCACTCTTTCCGGTTATCCTGAATACCAATGCCTGTCCAAACAACATATCCCTGACCCTCCTTCCCCACCGGGGTGTCAGAGGCCTGTGTTTTTCAGTTTCTATCCTCTTTTAACTTTCACTTCCAGGGAGACATGTCGGGTCCTTTCTAGGATGGTGACTTCCTCTCCAATCTGAATTTCAACTGCATAAGGCAGCAGTTGTGCTGACCTAAATGCTTTGTCTGGGTCATCAAAGCCCATAGGATTACCCGCTAATCGGGACCAAGCTTTGGAGTTTATTAGGTCCAAACTAAGGGCAAAGCGATTGAGAATGTCACTGCCTAAGTAAAATGCAACAGGGACATCTCGCACGACCCAACAATTATGGACTATGCTCTTGTTGCCTCTGGAACTATTGAGCATACACCTGCTAGGCAGGAGATGTTTGGAATTGGGTGTTTCCAGGTCCATTTCCCATTTGTCTATCAGTTTAAATGTGGGAATGGCTGGATCTTTTGGGAGTTTGCGGAACATGGCTTAGCTGATTAAGCTCTTACCGTTGTTCATACACACTCGGGTGAGAACAGAGTTCTTCCCTTCATTTAACTGAATAGGGATGAACAACTGCCCTCCAATTGTCTGAATATTAGCCAGGCTTTGAGCTGATTTCTCATCTTTCTGGACTATAGGAGTGGGATTTTCTGATTGTGAATTTGTAAAGAATTCCAGAGTGTTTCCTTCCAGTGTGGAATGCCACCTTAGACTGGAAGGAAGGTTGATTTTCCAAAACAGAGAGGACTCCCCATCACCAGTTTGTTGTCCTACTGCTATTACTGTCACATCTGGGATTTGGTTGTTCTGGAAGTGAAATTGTATTTAGTCAGGTTTTTGTTCAACCATGTGGCATGTGCCGTTTAAACTAACATAGTTGACACTCGGTTTCAGTTTTAGTGGTCGGTTAGTCTGGGTCCAGAGGACCTTGTTTACACAATCTATGAGGAGTGACAACCTTCACAGGATGTCATTCCCTAGTAAACAAGGTGTAAACAAGGTATGCTTTCTGGAGTCACAACTTTGACCGAGTGCTCCACTTTGTGTCGCCCAATTTTAATATCCAAATCTGCAGTCCCTTCGATGGGAATTTCCTTCCTGTCAGGCTGGGCTGTGCAGGCGTTATGATATGGTATTTGATATGATATGGTATTTATAACGCGCCTATACACAAGTGTTTCAAGGCGTTCAGCCCATGGAGTTTATTTTTGACTCAACATCATCGCATGCGGGTGTTGAGCTGCACCCTGTACCTCCCCCTCCTGGGTGCCTCCCCTCCCCGGGTCGTATGTGGCCATTTTTGATTTTTCATTTTAGTTTAGTTAGTTAACATTGTTTTTGATAGTTAGTTTAATTAGGTAATGATTTTTTTTATAGTTAGTTTAATTAGTTAATATACTTTTAAATTGCTTGTCTATTGTGCATTCATGTGACAGTGTGGTGCTTTGTGGCTTTTGAAAGCATCCACTGTCTGTTCCATCTGGGCCATTCAAGCTTGTCTCGTGTATGTGTTTGCAGCTTGGGGTCCTGACTCACATAGGCCACTCCTGCTTCCCTTATACATGGGCTCGCAAGGATGGTTCGGTGTTACAGTCATTTACACAAGGGCTTTGGACTGTCATATCTGTGGCCTGTCTGCTACTGTACTACTTGTGTTAACACCCCTAGTGGGGATTGTGGGGATTTTATCCAGGGCATGTCTGCATTAGACTTGGGTGGGTTCATGATTGATGTGTCCATTGATTGATATACATTGTGCTGTTTGTTTATTTTATTTCCTGTACATGTGCTTCATGCACTTCATGCTGTAGACAGTGGCCGGCACCCTTTGCCTGTCAAAGTCACACTGATGGTGGGGGGAATTCTGATGTAGGTGTCTGACATGGCTCAGTCACAACCAGCATGAAGAGACACACACACTGAACTTTCCTGCATTAAGTATATGTTTCGTGCCCTTTCTGCAGGAGAATGAGCCTCCAGACCACCTTTGCCAGCAGACATGGGCAATTGTACGACATACAGCTGGCAATGTTTGGTGGGGTAGACATGCACATGTGTGTGCAAGCAGTGCTACAGGGCTTGTGCTCAGACGGCCAACAGAAGTAGACGTGTTTCCAGGAGCTCCAGGCAAGGTGAGCATCACAAGGGTGCTGCACCTCAGCTAACCTTCCACCAGGCCACTTGCACATGCATGCTAAGTAGCGCCACTGATGGGGAGCTAGGACAGATATTGTTGTTGAAGCGCACAGAACAGCTAAAATGCGTTGAAGGACAAATGGCAAGTTGCTTACCAAGTTGTCAGGGGCACACGCAGGGGCTGTCGCACATATCCTCCAGTCCACCCTGATCCATAGAAGCAGAGTCATTGGCGCAGTAGCGTTCCTAGCCAGTAAATGAAGCAGTGCACAGGGACACACAGCGAGACACAGACATGTGCGCAGTGCATGTCATTTACATGTGCTAATCAACACGTGCACTACCTATTTTAATCTGCGGATGCCAGTACACCACTTGTACTTGAGTCACATCTCACTATACGCGTATAGCTGCTCACCCAGGGACCATTGTATGATGTATGATTCTTGACGCATTGGTCTTCCATTTGCCGTGTGCCCATGTGCGCCTGCTTTACTGCATTGACAGTGTATGGACCTTCACGGGGGCACGCTAACATATGGGTACAAACCAGCAGACGAGTGTTTTTTTGTGGAGGAGTCACTTACTTTGGGGCATTTATTGTGTTGCAGGTGTGTGTTGTAGACACACACAGATTACTAACTCACACTCTCTTATCAGCATTGACCTGCTCCTGTTACCGGACCTGAGGGTGCGCAGGCAGGAGGCCAGCACTCACCCCAGAGATAAGTCTCTCTTTGGCTTGCATTTGACTCATTTGGTACAATGTGCATGATGAACATGTTTTGTCTGATTTAGTACGTGTTATTGTGAATAGTTGTATTTTGTATTTTCCCTACTTTCCCTTGACAATCCTACTCCCCTCTCCTGCCACTCTTTCCGGTTATCCTGAATACCAATGCCTCTCCAAACAACATATCCCTGACCCTCCTTCCCCACCGGGGTGTCAGAGGCCTGTGTTTTTCAGTTTCTATCCTCTTTTAACTTTCACTTCCAGGGAGACATGTCGGGTCCTTTTTGGGATGGTGACTTCCTCTCCAATCTGAATTTCAACTGCATAAGGCAGCAGTTGTGCTGACCTAAATGCTTTGTCTGGGTCATCAAAGCCCATAGGATTACCCACTAATCGGGACCAAGCTTTGGAGTTTATTAGGTCCAAACTAAGGGCAAAGCGATTGAGAATGTCACTGCCTAAGTAAAATGCAACAGGGACATCTCGCACGACCCAACAATTATGGACTATGCTCTTGTTGCCTCTGGAACTATTGAGCATACACCTGCTAGGCAGGAGATGTTTGGAATTGGGTGTTTCCAGGTCCATTTCCCATTTGTCTCTCAGTTTAAATGTGGGAATGGCTGGATCTTTTGGGAGTTTGCGGAACATGGCTTAGCTGATTAAGCTCCTTACCGTTGTTCATACACACTCGGGTGAGAACAGAGTTCTTCCCTTCATTTAACTGAATAGGGATGAACAACTGCCCTCCAATTTTCTGAATATTAGCTAGGCTTTGAGCTGATTTCTCATCTTTCTGGACTATAGGAGTGGGATTTTCTGATTGTGAATTTGTAAAGAATTTCAGAGTGTTTCCTTCCAGTGTGGAATGCCACCTTAGACTGGAAGGAAGGTTGATTTTCCAAAATAGAAAGGACTCCCCATCACCAGTTTGTTGTCCTACTGCTATTACTGTCACATCTGGGATTTGGTTGTTCTGGAAGTGAAATTCTATTTGGTCAGGTTTTTGTTCAACCATGTGGCATGTGCCGTGTAAACTAACATAGTTGACACTCGGTTTCAGTTTCAGTGGTCGGTTAGTCTGGGTCCAGAGGACCTTGTTTACACAATCTATGAGGAGTGACAACCTTCACAGGATGTCATTCCCTAGTAAACAAGGTGTAAACAAGGTATGCTTTCTGGAGTCACAACTTTGACCGGGTGCTCCACTTTGTGTCGCCCAATTTTAATATCCAAATCTGCAGTCCCCTCGATGGGAATTTCCTTCCTTTCGAAGTTCTGAAGTTGTCCAGGAAGAGGGGTGAGAGGAATTTGGTATTTCTCCCCCCTTCCTGAATTCAGTTGGTCAAAGGCCCTTTTTGACAGAAGGGTAGCTTGGGATCCAGTGTCCACCAGTGCCATAATTGTACACTGCCCCTGTATCTGGACCGGGGCATAGAATCTTCCCTCCTTCTCCTCAAGGGGGCAAAGATAATGTACATTTTTGGACAACTGGTGGGTTAGTTTTTTGGTTTTGGATGTTGACAGAAAGGTGATTTGGGCAGGATTTTGTTTGGAGTCTTTGGAATCTGAAAGGAAAAGGTGACAGCTAGATATGGGGGAAGTTTTGAGTTCCCCTGGTTCTGGTTCTGGGCTGCCCCCCCCCACCCCTTTTTGGAGGCAGTCACCAGGATGGGTCTGAACCAAGGGGTTTTCATGCTGGTTATTCTGGTGTTTGATGATGGGCGCTGCTAACTCGGTCCCCACATCTATGCAGTATGGATTTGGATGCTTTGGGACCCATTTTTCTTTGGGAGGAGTTCCCCTATCTCTGAAGGAGAAGATCCTTTTCTCAGAATCCTCTGAGGACCCCTCTCCTTCTAACTGAAAGATTTGTACCTCCTCCTCAACATGGGTCTTTTTGGGCTCTTTATTTCTTCTACACCCCCTCTGCTCCTTGGGTTGCAGACATTCAGGGCAGAAGATTTTGGTTCTAGTTCCTGGGTTTCCAGGGGCTTTTTAATAGTGGGGAAGGATGCTTCCTCCAAGGCTTTACAGCCCCCCTTCCCCTTGTGCCTCCTCCCTGGGAACGGGTGGGTTGTCGGGTTCTTCCCCGTCATTGCTCTGGAGCACCAGGTCCTGGGTTGGAGGCATTCTGCATCGCCATGCTCATCTGAGGGTTCTTTTGAGCCCTCAGCATGCAACCCAGATCCTGTGCCATGTTTTGAACCTGGCGCTCTAGTTGTGACACCCGCTCAGGCTGGTATGTGGCCCTCATGTCTCCCCTGGTTTGATCCCGGGAAGGGTAGCTATCCCTTCTCCCAAAATATCAGGGGCAAGGAAAATGTGGGTACCCCTCCACCCTTGGCCTCCCCTCTCCCGGATTGGGTTGTCTGGGCTCCGGAAAGTGGGGAAAGCAGGATGGATTGTTCTGGGGGTTAAAGTTTTGCGGGTACCTTGGGAAGAAATTCTGTCCAGTATTTGGGGGTTTACTGCCCTCCTGGGGGAAGTGAGGAGGGAAGTTCCCTGGGTTAACTGCAATCTGGTTGGATCCCCCCCTTAAGCTGGAGGAGTCCACACATAACCCAGGAGGTGTGCAGTCATAATGTCGACATCAATAATGTCGACAGTCAAAATGTCGACAAATTAATGTCGAAAAACAATAATGTCGACAAACATAAATGTCGACATTATTCGATATTTTTTCGAAATTTAATTTAGTGTATGAATAAATAAATAAATATATATATATATGATGTGTTGAGTATGAGGGGTGGCTGGGGGGTGTGGGGGGGGGGTGGCAGGGGGGTGTTGGGTGAGGGGGGGTGGGGGGGACCCCCCCATAGTAAATACAATTTTTATTTATTTAATTATTGAATAAATAAATAAATAAATAAATAAATAAATAAATAATTGGTATGTGTTGAGTATGAGGGGTGAAAGGGTGGTTGGCGGGGTGTGGGGGGGTGGCAGGGGGGTGTTGGGTGAGGGGGGGTTGGGGGGGGGACCCCCCCCCATAGTAAATGATCCTTTTTTAGGTTATTTATTTATTGAATAAATAAATAAAAAATAAATAAATAAATAAATAAATAAATAAATAAATAATTGGTATGTGTTGAGTATGAGGGGTGAAAGGGTGGTTGGGGGGTGTGGGGGGGGGTGGCAGGGGGGTGTTGGGTGAGGTGTTGATAGTTTTAAGGGTTTATAGTTATAATGTCAAAAAAAAAATGTCGACATTTTTTTTTCGAAAAAATGACTTTTTACATTATAAGTATAGGATGTCGACATTATTATTTTCGACATTTTTTTTCGACATTTTTGTCTGTCGACATTTTTTTTTCTACATTATGACTATAAACCAACCCAGGATGGGTCTATTTCCCCTGTAACGGGGGCTGATGGAGTCAAGGGAGGTAGGGGTCCCATTTGTGGGATTGCCCCCCTGGCTCCCTGTTTGTGATTGGCCCAAGGGGCCTTCTGGGCTTAGGGTTGCTTTGATTCTGTGCAGGCAGGTTTTTAGACCCCCCATCTTCAAATCTAAAATGGGGGCAACCTTCACCTCTGCCACTTTGGCAGCAGCAGGGGTGTTGGTTGTTTTGAGGCTTTTTTGATTATTTTTGTTTTCCACAGGCTTTTGCACCTCATAAATGTGTGTGGCTTGTTCAATGACCCAGTCTAGTGATCTTTTCTCGTGAAAGTCTCTCAGTAGCTGGGTCATGATGTACTTGGGGAGAGCGTGGAAGAAAGTATTCACAAACTCTTTGCTGTCAGTGCGCACCCGTCTGGTGGTCTGCGTAAAGGCACGCTTTAATTCTTGAACAAATTCTTGTGGGCCTGATCTTCCCCACATTGCAAGTTATATGCCACCTTGCGAGCCTCCTGAGGATTCCTGTGAACAGAAAAGTGTTTCAAGATGGCCACCCTATAGGTGGACCATCTAGAATGATTCTGGTCCTCCAGCCACGCAAAGAAGCTGGAGTACTCGGGAGAGAAGGTCCATTTCACATATTGAATACAGCTTAGGCTGTCATTCAAATGGAACGTTTCCATCATTTGTTCAAAGAGCTCAAGGTGCTCCCAAACTGAATATTTTGCATTCTTATGGTAGGGTGTGATGACGCTCCTAATGGCCTTTATTTGTTTTAGGGGATCCTTGAGCAAGGCCCTCTTGACCTTGTCAGCCTTTTTGGTTCGGGTGACCCTCATCCTCTGACTCAGAGGCACTGCTACCAGAGGTGCCTGTTTGGTCTTCTAGGCTCTCCCGGATTCTGCGAGCCTGGGAATGGCTGGCAGGATGTGGGGGCCTAGTTTCTTGTGTCCTGGGGCGCTCAGAGAAGTCTTCTGATTCCTCCTTGCTCCCAGGGATTTGATGAGTATCCCCCCCCACTGTCCTAGCTGGGCAGAGGTTTTCAGGATGCCCTTAGTGATCCTACTCTCATGGAGTGCCCCACTAAATTTTGCTTTGTGGTCTCTGGGTAACTGGTATTTTTGAGGATCCATTTCTCTGACCCTCCCCTCATTGGAGCCTCCCTGATCAGATAATATGGCCCTAGTACTTGGGAACCCATACCCAGATGCCTGCCCATCCATTCATGGGAGGTGCTGATCTATGAGCCCCATATTCCTCATTCAATTGAAGTATGCCATCCCCGTGGCCCTTGGCTAATGTGCGCCAGTGGACATGGGGGTGGCAGAGTCCATGGATTGGAAGAGATGAAGGCCTCTGGTACTAGGGTTCCTGGGGTTATGCCAGGTGTTTCCCTTTCCCAGCAAACCTCATCTCTCGCAGCCCCTGCTCCCTGTTGCCATGCAAGAACCTGACCTTTCTTTTCCTCTATCAAGGCCTTGCTAGTCTCTATCAATTGTTCTTGCATAGCTACCTGTGTGTGGAGCATGTCATTTTTCTCACCGAGAGCCTCTTCGTCTCTCTGTGCTTCCTGTGTCATTTTAGAGTACTGGGACAGTTTTTGCTGCAGTAGGGTTAGCTCCTGAGTCCTGTGCTTACTGGCCTGGTCCTTCCTTGTTAGAGCATCTTCCACCCTCCTGGTGTGCTCTAACAGCTTTTCATGGTCTTTTTGGAGGTCACCCAGTCCCTGAAGGGCCAGGTGATTTTCTTCCATCTTCTCTTTTAAATAACTGACCTCCTGGCCTAAGGTGTCCCTTTCCTGAACAAGAACACCCCTCTGTGCAACCAGGTCGTCCCTCTGTCTTTGGCGCGCACCAGCTTTCTGGCGCTCCTCATCAAACTTCTCCTGGGTGTCCAGGTCTTTCAGGATTAATTTTTCTTGGTCTAGGCAGTTTTGCAGGGTGACTACCTGCTCTGCGCAGGACCTATTAAAATGTATTTGCTGTTCCAGCTTTTTCTGGCTCTGCAGTAGAGAGTCCAACATTTCTTGGCACTCCTTCTGCAGCGCCAGCACTTTGGTATCCTGCTCTACCTTCTCCTGCTGCAGGATATCCATATCTTCTTTTATTTTTATCAGGTACTGACTGGTTTCATTTTCTGATTCCTGGCTCCTTTGTAGCCTTTGCTCTGCAGAGTCCAGATCAGTTTGGGCTTGTTCTATTGCTTGTAGTTGCTTGTTTGCCAGATCTAGGTTCTCTGCATATTTGTCTTGTATTTCTCCAATGTGGAGGTACAGATATGCCGCTATTTTGGCAATCTTACTTTGCTCTTATTTTACCTTAGGGGCCATATACAGCTCACTCAGTGCCATGTGTAATGGACCCTGATCCTGCCATATATTTAATCCTGTTGCAGTGGCCTGTTCTTTGATTGCCTGCAACCAAACATTCTGATCCTGCTCTGTCCATTCACCCCTGACAAATAGTTTGTGCAGTAGATGTTATTTTGCCACATTGATTTCTACCAACGTCGCCATTCCGGAAATATTAATTTCCTTTCTGACTTAAAGAAGTTTATTTAATTTTTGCAAAACAGACCAATTCCTTAGAGCGTTCCTATTGAAGGGTGCTTTTACAGTGTAGCACAGTGTGGTAGCCCAACAGGGTTTATGTACCCCGTTAGTTAGCACGCTGTATTAAGCTGTCACAAGTGGTATGTCTAATTCAGAAATCCCGGCAACGAGCCCCCAATATTGTAAGTGATATCAACCCGGCACTCCACCTAAGTCAATGCCTAGTGTGTGATGCACAGCTGAAACCCTTCATTATTTATTTATGTCTATAAGTTCTTTTATTTCTGAACGATGAAGCACTTATATCACACCCCTCTCTTTGAATCTCCCCCAGTCACACTGAACCAGGAAGCATGCTGATTTGCAAAGTTAAAAATATTTATTTTAGGTATTTCACAATATATATCACACTATTTTAATGGTTATACAATGACCACCAATGGGGTGATTGCACACTAACAATCTCTTTAATCAGAAGGAGTAATGATGGGAAAAATAATGCAGCACAGAGATACTTTTGTGTGAGTTCAATCAAAATGCAATGTGATTATTCTTTCCCCCTGCACACTACTCTTTTCCCCCCAATATGCAATATAAATAGAGGGAAGGAGAGAAAACAGGTTTCAGTAATACAAAATTCAATAAAATAGTATCAATCCCAATTTCCCACAGCAAACACAGAGAAAACAGATTGATTGGAGAACTTGTTAAAAATGGTTTAAAGTTGGCTTTGCATGAATGGTAAAAACACTGAAAATGTATTTAATTCGCTGAAATTGTTTCAATAATAGTGGGAGCCGCTTTGCATGGTTTCAGACAAACACTAACAATGATTATAGAGTAACTAGCAAGTTCAAAACTTAATTTTGAGGTCGGGTGCAATGAACAGCTGATTCACACGTTATAGATTTGAGCCAAACGAAAAATTTGCGGCAAACTTTTCCACGTGCGGTAAGCACAATTGCGGAAAAACTATAAGGAGTTGCGATGCAGTTTTGGGTTCATTGGAAAGCTTAGGATATTAGCTTCAAGTAGACACTTAAGTTTCTAGCATAAACGGTGAAGAAGTTATGGAGGTTTTTGTGGAGGTCGTTTTTTTCAGAAGGAGGCAAAATTGCAAAACAAGAATGCGCTTTTAAAATCACAATCAAGGTTTCCTTACACTAGGTGTAGACTATGAAGATGCAAACTACACGACAGCACAGTCACCAGTCCAGGATATCTCTGGAGGGTTTTGCCTGCCGAGACGCTCGCCTTTCTTCAGAAAATATATATCAGCGCAAAGATGATTTTATCACTACTAGTACAGAAGATAATAGGGATGAGAGAAAGAGTTCAGGCAAGACAAAAATATTCTAACAATGCAGTTCTGGATATAATCGAGAATGGGTTTGGATATGGATGACTTATGGACAGTACATATGCTAGTGGCAGTCCTATACTAAGGATACTCACTACCAATGTTTGGACAGAACCGTCAGGGATTCAGGTCAGTCAAGATTTCAGGACAGGAATTCTGCTGGACACAGCGGACTGGACTCAAGGCACTCTTGTCTGCACTCAGCAAGGCACTATGGACACCGCATGGTGGGGCTGGACTGGATCTCACGGGCTCTGGTTCTGGTTCACAGCTATCTTGTCACAGCACGGCTCTACTGGGTTGGATCTTTGGATTCTGGCAATAATTCTTAGCAGGAAAGCAGCTACAGCACAGCCAGGCTGTTCCTTGGTTCACCTTAGAAATCTAAGGTAAAATAAGGTTTCTGGATTTTTAAAGGCCAAGCTGAGAAGGGTTCAGTTTTGGAAATGGGCCTTTCTGTTTTCAAAGTTTCTGGAGTCTGGAATATGGATTTCTCTTGCAAAGTGCTCCACCAGCAATCAGTTGGTGGGTGAATGTGTGTGTTTCTAGGTCCTAAGCTGTCTCTATTTATGTGTTTACTAAAGGGGTGGGTATGCTGAATTATCCTAGGCACATTCCCTAGGAATTATATTGGCTAGGGTCTTTCCTCTCCCTTTATTTGAGAAGAAAACAGAGTGTCATCATGACGATGTGGTTTACGATGCAGGAAAAACCTCCCCTTTGTTTTTGCACATGAAATCTACTTTTCACATAATACATATTTACAATTTAACAAACTTGATCTCAATAGCATATCTATATCACATATTTTGTGGAGCAAGTATTCATCCAAGCCCTGCTACTGTGAGAGCTTGAGTCTGGATTTGGCAACTTTTCACACTTTTGGTCTGGGACCCATCTTCTGATTTGTCCACAATTTTATACATATGTGCGCATGATATCTGGGCATAATCATATGAAGTTTCATGCTTCTGACATCAACACAATTGCTACAAACCCCAATTTTTCACTACGCCTTCTTGCTCAGAGTTCTGAGTCCTTTTAAACTGTACACCAAAAAATTCACATTAACACTACTGTAATTTTACAATTTTTACAAATTTGCACAGTCCTTTGTCAGTCCTTTTCAAAAATATGCTTTCTGTGCTTTGAGAATCAACAAAAATGTCTGTTCCCGCCTCCAAAGTTTCTGGTGGCTCAAGAGCAATCCCCGCCTTCTTCCTCCAGCAGAGGCTACTGTTGACACTTGCAATCTGCATATCCTTTCAGCCAAGGAAGTCCTGTGTCTCTCGGAGGAGCAGCATCCCAAATCTCCTCCCCTCTTCATCAACACTTGAATGTGATTTCCTGGTTTTTGGTGGGAAGCAGGAGACGTGCCTTTTAATGGGGCAAGCTGTGGAATTTGCTTTGTAGTTTTTTGGCTTGCATCAGGTTACTTTAAACTCACTTTGTTAACTTTTTCTTTGATGAAACAAACTTATAATTTTAAAACAGGCAAACAGAACTCCATTTCCATTCTCTAAAACAAGGAGATTAAATAGTTGCAACCTATATTACTTTTGATAGCAGTCACTTAATTCCAACCATTTGATTTTAACTGCACAAGTTTAAGCTTCTAATGCAATTACTGACAGCTGTCATACAGGCGGCCGGTGGTACTGCGCCCATATTTTGACAGATTTTCACAGGCAAGCACACTTTTTAATGTGGATATTCTGATGATAGATTCTGCTTTTCCTGGCATTGTGTGCTCCTGTTGATTCCTTAAATAAAGTGACGGGTAACATCCAGCAAGGATGTTGGATATTTTCTGATGTTTGGAACCATTATTTTGTACTTTCAGCAACCAAGGAGAAAAGGATTTCAGAGCAATTTCTGGGTTTCCTTGCAATAAACCACTGCCTTTCATGCAGTTTATATGTTCACTCTGTGGGCAGCCCAGTGACAGGTTTCAGCAGTGTGGTCTCCTTCCACTATTGACACAGGCAAAGTAGACTGGCAGCCATCTTTTCCGGTTTCACAGCGCAATTTTCATAGATTTAGTGCGCATAGGGCTTTTCAGCCGTTTTGCTGATTCTGGTGCCTCCAGCACACAGGGATGTTGCAGGGAAGAGCCTAGTGGGTTAAAACATCCCACAACCTTCACGCCCCTCCCACTACTGCCTCTAATGCTTAATCTGACTCCATCCTTGCTAATCTGCACCTCTCCATGCCTAAAACCCTCTACATCCTTGCCCCTTTCATGAGGATTCACCTGCTACCTGCCTCCAAGCGCAATGGCTGGTATGCCTCAGATCTAGCATCTCTGAAATATAAGTGCAGAAGCGCTGAACGAAAGTGGCAGGCCTTGCGTTCATACACTGACAAACTGGCTTGTCACCTGCTCCAAAGGCAATATTATTCCTCTATCCAATGCAAAAAGAGGGCCCACATCCAAGCCTGTATTTCTGGAGCCACTAGCAACACCACTCAACTCTTCAAAATATGCAAGGAACCTGGCAATCCAACTGCAGTCTCTACCTCTATTCTTACTTCCCAGGCTCTCTGTACCACATTGGCATCCCACTTCACATCTAAAATTCCGGACATCCTGTACTTATTCTCCTCCACCCCCATCTCCACTCTCACTCCCCTCCCTCACTTGGCCCCCTCCTTCTACCCCCTGCACTCTCCTCTCTCCTGCCCACAGCACTGGATGAGGTCTCTAAAATGATCCGCTCTATGAAGGTCTCCTCCAAACAAGTGCTCCCCTGTTCTTCCAGAACCATTAAGGACAACATCTCCTCCCTCACCCTGGTTCTAGCCGACATCTGTGATCACTCCTTTGCCACTGCCACTTTATCTCTATCCCTCAAACACTCCCTTATGCACCCCCTCCTAAAAAAGCTGTTTGCTGACCCCTCCTACATGGAAAAGTTGGTGTGCCCCAACTGACCCTCCATACCAAACTTGTTGGCTGCCTCCATGAACATCAATCTGGATTCTGGACAACCAGAGGCAAAGAAACTGTTCTACTGAACCTCTGTGAAGACATGCTTGCAAATCTTGACTCTAACTCTCCTGCTGTCCTCATTCTCTTCGATATCTACTCTTCCTTTGAGATGGTCAACCATTCTACTCTCATAAAACATCTCTGTGATACCCTCAGCATCACAGACCAGGCAATGGACTGGCTGTCCTCTTCCCTTCCCAGATGCAATTGGGACCTTTCTCCTCCATCACCACACTCTCTACCTGTGCTGTCCCCCAGGGCTCTTACCTATTGCTGTGGCTCTTCAATTTCTATCTCGCCCCTCTCACTCATCTTAACTCTTTCTCTCCTCATTTCCAGTGTTATGCTGATGACACACAGCTTTCATTCACACTCCTTCTACTACATCCTCTTACTCCTCTCTCATCCCCGATTATCTGTGTGTGGCTAACACTCTCGGTCTTAATGCCAGTAAGAAGGAGATCCTTCTCAGTGGCTTGTTTTCCTCTTTCCTTCTGGCCGCCCTCCTTGGGCCCTCTACCCTCACCATCCTGTGGGGCCAAAGACCTTGGCGTCATCTTTGACTAAGCTCTCTCCTTCACCCCTCACTTCCTGGACCTTGCCAAGAAGGTCCACTTCCAGCTTCACCTCCTTAGAGGCATTCTCCCCTTCCTAAGCTTACCCAGAAACTCAATGTTTCCAGATCTCTGGTCCTCTCTAGGCTGGACTACTACAACAACCTCTTCCCCAATCTCCCCCCTTTCCTCCCGTTGCCCCTGTTTGGGAGATGTATCATTTTTATGCTTCATCCCCTCTCCTAGTGAGAAATATCTCCTAGTGGAATATATTTCCACTCATTCATTCTTGTGGGCTCTATCTTTTGGAACTCTAGAATTTGTATTCTACTTGTGCTATGGAGTCTGTCTTCTCCATAGATCTTAAAGGCATTTGTGTTTTTACTACTGCAGCACACAGCTTTTTCTGGGCAGTGTTTCTGAGAACTGTTAGGGTCCTCCTTTGAGATTCTTTTTATATATCATCAAGTAACTACCGTTCTTAAGGATAGACAGATACTTAGTATCTCCCACAAAACTCTATAGTCTGAGAGATTGACACACACCACCTTCAGTGGAGTGCCAAAGGGATACCTAGTATCCCCCTTCTCTCTACACCTTGGATTTCTTTTAGTCACATAGACAATCTCCTAGTTATGGCTGGTGGCAGTGGATGAGTTCTACCAACTAATGTATAGTTTTCAAACCACAGGCTATGGCCCTTTATCTACCATTCTTGGGGAGGGAGGTCAGTGTGTGCATTTTGCCTTTGGCAGGAACCCTTGGCTATCGTCGCCTAGGCACCAGAGTGTCTGGGCAAGCAGAAAATGGGGCATGAGGAGTCTTCCAACCCCTGTCCTTTGTCTGCCAGAGTGCCTGAATAGGACCAGATCCAACAGGGGGTCTGGCTGTCCTGATTGGACAGTCACACGCCCATTTGGGTAAAATGCTGAGAGAGATTGCAGAGCAGTGTGAGCTGGAACTGTATAAAAAGTGAGGCTTCTGGAGTGAGAACCAAGTTGACCACCGGAAGCTGAAGAAACCGAAGAAGAAGACGACTAGAGACGCCTGCAAACCATTTTCAACACCGTGAAGGGGCCACTGCTGTGCTGACTCTGTTTTCTGTGTGACAGAGGAGCTCTGAAAAGGACAACTCCTTCCCTTTATTTTGTGGGAACAACCAGTCCCAAGACAAACTTTGAATTGAGCCATCTCTGATGTGCTAGGATTATCCAGAGTTGGAGAACCCCAATACCATTATAACTGCTGGCCATTGTTGTGTAAAGGCCTAATCTGTCAAAATCGTTGCTGAAACCATAAGGACACTGCAAAGATCTAATTCAACTCACCCAGACCCCCACATCAGAGTTTGGGACTGTAGGAAGCAAAGAAGATTGCCCGGGCAATCTGTGCCATTTGCTCGTGCTGCAGAAAAGGCGTCAAAACCGCAGAGTGAACTGAGAAGTTGCTGAAAGTAATGCCCGAGGTCCTCCCTCCAGACTGCTGCTGAGATATCCCATCCATTGTCCTGCCTTCAGTCATCTGATCAAGGAATCCGGAGTTCGAGTCCAAAGCTGCAATGTCATGTGGGATCCATCACTAAAAATGTTCTTCTAACCTGAGGTACTGTGGGGTAAATGTATTGCTTACCTGATTCCAAGAGGTTGCTCCAGAGCATTGGAGTGCACTTAGAGGTGTTCAGGGTCGCCCCCTCTTACTCACTTCCGACCAAGCCGCTACTTGTGTCTCTTCATCAAGTCTTTAACAGGGGTCCCTTGTTAGTTGTTAACTTGCTGCTTCCATAACACTAGAGACGGGAAGAAATTCACATGAACTCTTTGTATTCTGCTGCGTGTCAAGACTTTGAGCCCTCTCCACACTGCCTTTAGCTAGGGTTGTTTTTTGGGACTTAAAAGACTTACTGGATGTTGAAACCCTCTCTAGAACTTTGAACCAGTCTAATATCACACTAACTAACAATTTTCCTCCACTTAAGTACCTCTATTATAAATCTGTTTGCAGCGTAAATGCATTACCGTATGAACTGTTAAAAAAACACAGGTGCGCGTAACAACCGATAATCCGATAACAGTGACTTTTCCCTTTCTACCATTGCTACAAATGTAACCACAAACAAAGACAAAAGTGAAAGTGCCCTTTCAAGTGTATTCTCAAGTATTCTGAAGTGTTCTAATGAAAACACCTAAAGTATTTAAAGTGATTCTGGTGTATATATAATAAATACATAATTTGATATAATTTATAAGTGTAAGAGTTTCTTTGAAGTGCATGTCTAACTAAGGTTCAATGTACTTACCCACAACTCACATCTTCCTCTTAAAATAAGCCTGACTGCTCTGCCACTCTATCAAGGTCCTGAGTTAGTACAGACTGATACTAAGAGTTGGAGATCCACAAACCACTGGGATAGGTTACTAAAGTATTACTACCAGTAGGACCTTTGGAAGACTCCCCTAACAACCCCCTTCAGCTAATGCAGAATAGGGCTGCAAGACATATCCATATTTCTCCAGCGCTAAAATCTCTCCACTGGCTCCCAGTGGCCACAAGGATCAAATACAAAACACTTTGAATCTTCCACAAGGTGTTCTTGTTCTGGGAACATGCTATCTCTAACTTTCCCTCCTTAAATTCTCCCCTACTAGAGCCTTCTGCTCTTCTAACTCCAACTCTTTGTTGGTCAAACGCTTCTCCAAGCAGAGGGTGGGGGGCAGGTCTCTCTCTTCAGCTGGTGCCTCCCTTAGGAACAGCCTCCATGCCCCTCTAAGACATGAGCTGGCACCTCCTCAAGCTCCAGAAATCTCTCAAATCTCTGCTTTTCTTTACCTTTTGCCCTTCTTCCCTTCCTTGCTAATCACCCCTATGTTGCTGAGACCAGTGGTCTGCTCCTCATGAATCACACAGGATACCAGGCCCTTTACACAGTCAACACCAGCACCCTTCACCCCCACAGCACTGACCACTGTGGGCCCCCTGTCTGGCAGTTGTGCATCCCACCTTGAGGTGCACCCACCTTAGCACTTAGCCTGAGGCCTCTTCCCTGGCTCCCCTCGGCACTTCCCTCCTCTGGGCGCCTCCACCAATCGTCCAGCCCCACCCATCCCTATCTCCTGCACTGCTCTTCACTGCACTTGCACGTCCGAATACCACAATGCCTAGTAGGACCATGATTGTATATGTACTGCACTTGCGAATGATATTTACCCCCTTGCTCACTCCCCATTGTGCCTAGTGGCGCTTGGAAACACTATCCTGTTGTATAAGCGCCTAAAAAATGCTTAATAAATAAAAAAAATACAAATATCTGCCAATAGTCTAAATCCACTCTGCTTCAAAAATATATACAAGCATTTTGGCCAAAAGGCTGCAACTAATCCTACCAGAGTTGATTGATGCAGATCAATCGGAGTTTGAAAACAATAGAAGCAATTTTGATAATATCAGAAGACTTGTTCATATGAGGGACATGCCCACCCAGTTGAAATGTCAGAATACATTTCTCTCATTAGAAGCGGATTAGACATTTGACCAGGTAGACTGAACGTTTTTGCAATTAGTTATGAATAAGTTTGGATTTGGGGAGACCTTCTACCCAGGACCCGAAGCAAGGGTCAAGGTTAATGGGGTAATGATATAGCCCATCCAGATATTGAGGGGAACAAAACAAGGGTGTTCACTATCACCATTTCTCTTTGCTCTAGTGAGGGTCCCGTTTGCGGCTAAAATTAGGACAAATTAGTAAATACACAGCGGCCCGTGGGTGAAAGATAGCCACAAGATATGTCTTTTAGCAGACAATGTGATCTTAATCTTGACAAGTCTGATATACTTCTGAAATACTTCATATCTCCCACTGCACACTGCAGTGGTGCAAGAGATACAGGGAACATACTCAAAGACAAGCACATTAAATATCTGGGTTTACACTTAACCCTATAGGTACACATTTTGTATAATGCTAACTACCCCAAATTATTTGCTAGGATCCGTGGAGGGGGAAAATAAATGAGGGAACTTGTCACTCACCTGGTTAGGCCATATAGCCTTGATTAAAATTAACATAATACCATGTTTGTTCTACTTGTTTTAGGCCCTCTTGATAACCATAGCTCAAAAAGATGTTAAGTGTATTCAAACAAACATATTTAATTTCATTTTGAAAGCAACAAAGGCTAGGATGAGTAGGCGACTACTAATGCGACCCAAAATCCAGGGAGGAGTTGATTATCTGGCTATTGTCAAGTATCATGTTTCGGCACAACTACGGGTGATTGTGTGCTGGATGAATCTAAGGTCTGAACGGCCATGGCTCCTAATTGGACAGTCAGATGCGAGAACACAGGTTTGGGCACAACCATGGCTAGAAATACAGAAAAGGGCCCATTCAAAGTCTGTAATACTATGCCTAACTGCACGCTGTCAATATGGGACAAAGTGGAAGCTACGTATGCCCTGACATCCTTTCCCTCTCCTATCACACCTATCTTTGCCACCCCTAGCTTCACCTCAGGGACTAACATGAAACCATGTGCTAGCTAGAAAATCGGAGGCTGTTTACATGTGTGAGGTATGTTCCAGGAGGCACAGATCAAATCATTCAAAGGCTGAAAAAATGAATTTGGTCTGCAAGAGTAAGATACATTTGAGTACATACAAATCAGACACTGGGCGTTGCATGACTGTTTGCGTTGCAAGGGGCTGGTAGGGCCTTTTACTGAATTTGAAAAGATGGTCACAAATCCGGACAATTCAGAAGCCATGCCATCCAAAATGTGCAAACAACTAAAAGACAAATATGTCCCAGAACCTGACAGACACAGGCAGAAATGGACAAGAGATATTGGTGTACAGATCTCAGACCTGGTATGGCTCGAGGATTGGAAAGTGGTAAATAGACACGCCATGAGTGCACAGCTGATGGAAATCCAGTACTGGATCCTATATCAGTGGAATTGCAGATCCGTCTGCATGCGAAAGACACATGAAGACCAGAGGCAGGCTGGCGAGACTGTGGTCATTACTAGTCATGCGGCAACATTCTCTGTGATTGCCCACACTTAATGGATATTTGTCCTGAAGTCAGGTCCATGATCACAAAATGCATAGGGGTCCCCCTTGGCACATTCAACTGAAATAACGCAGTTAATATGCACTTCATGGCCACAACCCCTGACCTAAGGAAATGGCTTTAGAGGTTCCAAACTATAATCATTATAAAGGGGTGTGTGCAGGTTTCACAAGAAGACATTGATGTTATTATAGATGTTTGGGAACAAGATACCTGGAGCGGGGGGAAGGAATGGGTGTACAAAGATAGGTTGGAAACAGTGACTATCACTTGTTTTTGACTTTATTTAATATTATAATATTATAACATTACTTACGTTTTATCTTGAATTGTACACTGTTATGTACACTTCGATGTTTGTACTCCACAAATAAAAACTATTTGAAAAACATTAATCATGTTTCTCTCCATCTTTGAGGCAGACCAGTAGAGATGCAGGGTGTAATACTGAACACTGAATTCGGGTGACATGCAGATTTGAGTAATATTAGCTCGTATTTTTTAATGTTAGTTCATTGTCATATGGACAATTGTTGGGTTATACTTTTGATAAATGGGGCAGTTACTACATTTGGTAACTCTACTACCAATCAATTGCAGAAGTTCCCTCAAAGTGAACCTTCACTGCGTTGGACACCCTTACTACAACGCCACACCATGATATTCACTGGTTGCAGACCAGCACTAAGAAGAGATGCTAATGGTAGCTCTCTCAGAAAAAGCATGGTCCTGTTCTTTAGTGCAGGAATAACCCCTGAGGCAGGAATAACCCCTGAGGCATGTGCAATGGTGAGGAGGCAGTAGCTGAGGAAATATGGAGCTTATACGTTTTTGTTCTAAACTATTCATCAGGTCATTAATGGTCAGGCTAAAGTCCGTAAGAAGTATAATCCTTCTGTGCATTTTTTACTCCTGCTTGTGTGTCTCTTGTAGGGCATCTGTTCCTGTCTATAAACACTATTCAGTGAAGATGTTTCTGTATTGGTGACAGTGCATGCTCAAACTGAGACCAGGCCCATCCTCATCTGCAATTCTCCTATAACAAGGAGCAGCAGAGCCCTTATTCCCCATCTGAGAGGCTGATGTTGCTGCCATTTTATTCCATGATACAAGTAATATGTCTGAATAAGTATGAATGTTTCATGGTTACAAACATTTCAATATTAGAGTGAGTGTTGTGAACAGTGATGTGAGCAGCAAACCATGTGTCTGTCATGTATTCACTGATTACCATGTACAACCTTTTCATTACTGACTTGTGAATCAAATATAGAGCTCTCTGATCATTGTTTCAAATCTAAAATGAACATTGATTCAATACAAAGCAGACAGGAACACTCATTGGTGTTATTCATCCCCTTAACCTCTCTCATAGGGTTATCTTGTGTAAATACAATAGGAGACTGTCCACCTTCATATGATGACTCTCTACCAGCAATTAATTCCTATTGTTAGTCTAGTGTCACCCTTTGCGATATTCCAGAGAGGTTGTTTGGACATAACACCTGCAACACATAGAATTGGTACTTGGGCACTCAGCAGGCTTGTCACAGTATGACAGTATGGCCAGTTTGGAAATGCATTCAGGCAAGGCCTTCTCTAAGAGCAGGTGACAGAAGAACCACACACTTGAGAAGCAACAGCTGTGTTTCCACATCAGATATTATTTGTAAAGTACTTGATGTACAATGCAATGTAACTGTCTCCATTAGTTTAGCAATGAATCATTAATTTTGAGGATGTTTCTTTGTGTGACACAGAGGTGTGGCTTTGGCCTGATGTGTGCCAGTCAAGGGGGGCACATTCTATAGTTGTACACTGGGTACCTAGTTGTCAAGTAACTGACCTACATACAAGTACTGGCACAGCTGTGAAGGCCAGTATACAGAGATGTGTACTGTGACACCAAACATGTAGCATGCATGGACAACACACAACCACCTCCCTTAACATAAGTGGCGTGACAGAAGTGTACACGGTAGCAAACATGAATTGACCATGGATGGCTACCAACTGCCAACTGTATTATAACACGTTTATGAGCATGTCATTCATAATTTTTCAAACATGAGATGCACAAATATGCCATTCACCAGACGTGTCCACATAAGCATCCATGCCTCCCACATCTTGCACCTGCACACTGCTGATGAGTCCACTTGCAGTCTCTTCAAATGGAGTCAGTTCCTCTAGTGTCCTGGGCAGAGGCTAGGTTGTCACTTAGCTTCTGCTTAGTCCTTCGAAGGAGGTCACCCATCTGCTTGTGGACCTCTTTAGGTTTGTGACCTCTTGCAACATCCCCATTCACTGGTTGGGAGTATGGGTGCTGCCAGCCGAGGGGTAGATTTCAGGCTCCTCATCAGTGAAGCACTTCACCCACAGCGGCCCCTTATCTTAATTGCCTCTTCCCCTCTGAAGGGCATCCCCTCTTGGCCCTTGTTGCCCTTGGTAGTGCTGGGTCACCTGTTGCCTGAGGCTCACCATGTCTTCCTCCTGAGGTTGGGACACATGTGTCCCCCCCAAGTCCCTATGTTCTCCCTTTCCCATTTGGAGCCTTGCCACAAAATATCTCACACCAAAACAAAAAAAGCCTATGTGATGGACTACGTAGATGAGTGGTCTTGCCAGGCTCCAAGGCACCCCAAACCCCAAAACAGCATTATGTGATACACAGAGGCACACCAAAACCCCAAAAATGTGTACACAATAGTCAGAAAGCTTAAGAAAAAGAAAAACAAGTTGCACGTGATATGCAGAGGCACCCCAAAACCAAATAAAATGCAGACTCGATACTCAGAAAGCTTCCAAAAAAGAAAAGCAAAAATATGCGATATGAAGAGGCACCCCAACACCAAAAATATGCATACGTGATACTCAGAAAGACGCACCAAAAAAAGCATATGTGCAGATGCAACGCCCAAAAAGAAAAATGTGGTACACGTTAAGTGAAGGCAATGGTTTGCGAAGCACCCACAAATGCGTATCAGCAAATGTTGAACCTCCGTCTTCGTGCCTTCTGGCGCACAACCAATGACGCGCGTTGCACCTTTTAAATATCCCCATCATTGCTGTTTACCGCGTGAGCCACGTAGGGGTGCAGTGGGTAGCACGTAACTCACACACTAAGGCCCTTTACTCTGTTTTCCATGATGCCTCATGTACGGATGCAACACAGTCTTGCTCCTGCCTCAATGCTGTTTTCTGTTCCTCCTCCTACCCAGTAGTGCCTCCTCACCATCTGCTTCTGCCTGGTATAGTGCAAGTGCCTGCTACCCACCAGAACTTCTTTGGAGAGCCATCAGTTTCACTATTGCCTGTTCACCCATGTCGGCCATTTTATCGACTCATTTGACATCTTGGTATTTCCACCTCTCTGTACCACCTCCACCACTGCTCCACAGCACATTTCCAGGACCCAGCTAAATCACACCTGCCTTGGGCGTTACCATGTCCACACCATCCTCCTCATCTATATCAAGCGACACCCCCAAGTCGGCGAGGCAGAGGGCTGCCAACTTCACCAAACACTTAAGTTGGCATCCTGGTCCTGAATAATTATGTTGCCCTCTTCAACCCAGTGATATAGCTGGGACACAAGGGATGTCACCAGACCTGGCAACTGATTGCGGCTGCCATCAACACATAGGGGGAGGCAGTCGGCTCACTGAAGACCATCAGGAAGCACTGGGAGGAGCTCAAGACCTGGAGCCATACCAAGACGGTGGTATTCCATCATGGAGGTGCACCACGATTGCTCTCACAGGATGTCATCTAACAAGCTGCAAGTCCAAAGAGGTTCTAACCAGCACTACACACCCAGATCTGTGAGTGGCAAGGTTGTCTTGAAGCTGCTGGTGAGTTCCCATGTGCGCAATACTCTACAGTATATGGGTGTTGTGCATGGGCATGCATGATTGCAGGTATACTCTTCTGTATACATCATGTGTTCTGCAGTGATCTGCAGCAACATGCAGTCTTCTGTCAATGCTGGGCATATGTGATGGCAGACATATGTTGATTGGACATCCATTGGTATGTGCACGGTTTGTCCTTGGTGTCCTTGGTGACCTTGTGCACTCATGCACATGCAATGTGAGTTTATGAGAATAAGTTCTGAGACAGTATGGATGCAATATTATGGTGGTGAGGCCATGTGAAGGACATGCATGATGGGCATCTCTATTGGTTGCGTGTGAAGCCATCCACACACATCAGCTGAGAGTGACACAAGTGCATGGCTGTCTCTCTGTAAATGTCATGCTAGTGCATTGACCTCTCAGGGAGAGTGATATGATGTGTCTCCTCCCACTGCATGTGAAGCCGGAGTTGACGTGTGGTCATGCCATATGTTTGTGGTGGGCCCAACAGAAGAAGCACTTGTTCCTCAGAAATGTGTGCCTGTGCGTTTTGCATGCTTGCAGGTTAAGTTGTCAGGATGCATGTTGCAATATGTAATTAGGTGGAGAGATGCGCAGGTGCACTTCCCATGGCCCTGGCTGCGTGTCACACTTGTGTCACTTTTGGCATTGTTATTGTGCCATTGCATGATTACTTGAAATGTGTTTATAGCCATAGGACAATGTGCAGATTTGACATGTGGGTGTGTCATGACTATGAGTCATCATTGCCCCTGCACTCATCTGTCAGTATTCATGCTGCTGACTGCATGTGCATGCATGTGTGTGTCTGTGTGTCAGTTGCTGGTTGACTCGTGCTGACTGAATGGTACTGTTCATGTTGTGTATGCCACACATGGATTGGCACTGATGACTGATGTCAATGTTCTCTGCAGCTCGTGAAGAGGACTGAAGCGTTATGGGGAGCAGCAAAGTAGGGACCGTGCCACCAGACCCAGGCGCACACCCCAGCCAGTCACCATTGTCACCATTGTCACCATTGTCACCATTGTCACCATTGTCACCACCTCTCCTGAGATTGAATTGACTGGGGATCACCACTACCTGATGGTAAATCCCAGGAGGGGATTGTGGTGGTGGGACATATCAGCAGCTGTCGGACCGGGTGCTGACACACTGGGTCATCGAGAGTGGAAGACCCTCTGGAGTCATTTCGGTTGATGGAGGTGGTAGTGAAGGAGTAGACCATTGCAGCCAAGCCCATGAGAAGGCATCGAGGAGGGTGTTCAGGCTGCACCCCTGGACTACGGACATGAGGATGTGCAGGCCACTGTGGAGGGTTCTGTGGAACCTCTTGTCCCTGTACCATCTGCTGAAACATTGACTACCTTAGTGGATGCCTCCACCCAGAACGTTGACCCGCTCCTGGTCGATGTATCCATCCAGGGTTTCATTTTTGACATTTTTACATTTTATTTTATCCATGGACACCTTCAACCTTCCCTTCCAGGATTTAAATGGGTTATTTCCATGTGTCTTGCAGTCTCTTTGTCTCTGTGCACATTTACTTTTTTCATGTTCTCCCACTGAATTTGTAGTCTGATTGGGGCCTCGCTCTGTGTGTTATGTTGTTACTGTGATGTCTGTAAGGGGAGGTGTGCACATATGCTTGACATGTAGGAGTCATGTCATCAGGCGGCTTGGGGGGGCACTGGATGATTGATTGTTTGATTCAATTCTGTGTGCAGGGGCACTGCATGTTTGGTGTCAGTGTGTTGGTGTTGTTAGAGTGAAGGATTTTGTTGTGTGTGTAATTGTGTACATACGGGTATGGTTGTGGTGATGTGTAAGATGTCTCATGATGGTGTTTGTAGTCTCTCTTTGGGGATGGATACTTTCTTTTTCATATGTATTGACACATGTTTCACATGTTTCTGTTGTGTGTTGTATATGGTGACATCTTATTTGCCTCTGCACATTTTCTACTGGAGGTTGAGTTTACTGTACACTGATTTCCTTTCTGGCACACTGATGTTTAGGTGTTTCTTTGACAATTGCTTGACAATGTTTATGTGCCCACACTTCAATTGCTTTGTGGTTATTTGGCATTGTGGGTGTTGCGGTTAGATGTGGTCTCACTGTAGATGGGTGATCCAGACACATCGCTTGTGCAGTTGATGGTAGATAGGTGTGTCCCTCCCACCTCATGGTCATCCACCCACACACGTCTGCAATCACCCAGAAGCTGAGTCCCATGATTAATGTGTCAGTCTCGCAGCACACATTTCCTGTATCCCTGAGTCGCACACTCTCTGACAGGCTTCCCATCACCCATACATACGCCTGTTCCCCTCTTTTTGTCACTGGCAGGGACTTTTCCACCCCTACCTGGCCTACTTCTGCACAGGCATTATTTTTGATTATGCCCAATCTGTGATTCTGTGTTCTTCTGTCCTCCATGTGCATTCACTTACAGTGTTTTGAGGCCATTGCAATCGCACAAAGGCACTATACAGAAGCCACATTGCATTGCATTGCCATATTACATGTACATGGGGTGTCCACAGTGTAGGTAGTGCAACAGTGTGCTGTCCTGCTGAGGTGAAGCTGATTGTAGTCTACCAAGGAGTGATAGAAGATGCTCCAGTCCTGGATTCAACAGCAGTGCTCCCAGTTGATCGTGTTGGAGGAGGATATGTGGCAGGTATACTTCATGGTGGAGGCAGGTTAGAGGAGTTGAGGCAAATTGAAGGTCCACATTGGACTGGTAGTGGGGGGACTGGCAGGGGGCTGCCAGGGGTGATGGACGGAAGTGAGTGTGGGTGGTGTCAGGATTGGGGGGCTGTCTGGGGATTGTGGCAGAGGTCAGAGGGTGGGGGGTAGAGTGTGTGCTAGCAGTGGGCTGCCTGGGAGTTCTGGCAGAGGTCTGGATGGGTGTTCTCTACACTTGAGGGGTCTGCTTGGGAGTTGTGGTGGATGTCGAGGGGGTGGGTGGTGTCAGGACTTGAGGGGGCATCTGAGGGTTGTGGCAGTGGTCAGGGATAAGGGGGGGTGCCTGGGGGTTGAAGCGGAGGCAGGGGGCATGGTGGGTGGTGTCAGTACTTGAGGGGGCTGCCTGTAGCTTGGGCTGGAGGTCAGTGGGGGTGATGGGTGGGTCAGGACTTGAGGGGGCTACCTGGGGTACGGCAGAGGTCAGTGGGGGTGGTGGGTGGGATCATGACTTGAGGGGGCTGCTATGACTTAGGGATGTAGACCAGCAGTTTAGGTGCTTTGCAACGAAGGGTGACGGCTGCAGTATCGCTGGGGTGCTGCCTTAAGTTACGGGTGACAGTCCACAGTTTCACCGGGGTACTGCCTTCAGTTAATGGGTGACAGTCTGCAGTTTTGCCAGGATGCTGCCTTGAGTGCCTGGGGGGGGGGGCTGGCACACAGTTTTGCGGGCATGCTACTTTGAGTTACGGCTTGACAGTCTGCAGTTTTGCCGTGGTGCTGTCTTGCGTTACATGGTGATGTTCTGCAGTTTTGCCGGGGTGCTACCTTGAGTTACAGGAGCAAGGCATGCAGTTTCCCTGGGGTGCTGCCTTGAGTTACGGATTGAAGGTCCACCATTTCACTGGAGAGGTGCCTTGAGATACGGGTTGATGGCACACAGTTTCGTTGGGTTGCTGCCTTCACTTACAGGGTGTCAGCACACAGGTTCACCGGGGTGCTGCCTTGAGTTACGGGGTGATAGAACACAGTTTTGCCAGGGTGCTGCCTTTTGTTACGGGTTGACGGCATGTGTTTTTGAAGGGGTTCTCCCTTGAGTTGCCGGGTGATGGTCGCAGTTCCGCCTGGGTGCTGCCTTGAGTTAAACAGGGAGGGCAAGCAGTTTCACTGAGGGGCTGCCTTGAGTTACAGGGAGATGACACGCAGCTTTGCCGGGGTGCTGCCTTGAGTTACGGGGAGACGGTCTGCAGTTTCACTGCGGTGATGCCTGCAGTTACATGGGCACAGCATGCAGTTTAACTGGGATGCTGCCTTGAGTTATGGATTGAAGGTCTGCAGTTGCAGGGGTGCTGCCTTGAGTTAGGGGTTGACGGCACGCAGTTTCAGTGAGGTACTGCCTTCAGTTACGGGTTGACACATTTCCCCCGGGGTGCCAGCATGGGTTATAGGTTGACGTCCCGCAGTTTCGCCCGGGTGCTGCCTTGAGTTACGAGTTGAACATTTGTTGGCTAAACTTTGTTATTAAACCCACCAAGTAACCAACTTTTTCAGACTCAGTTTGGGTTTTTGAGAATGGATAACAGAGGCGTTACTAGGGGGGCATGAGGAGGCAATAGCCCTGGGTCTTTAGGTGGTAGCACTGGATAGAAGCTCAGGGATTACAACCAAAGAGGCTATCTAGTCCTCAGTCCCGAGAGTCCCAAAATCAGTGTAGCCCCGGAACTTTTCCAGATCTAGCAACACCCCTAATGGATAACCTTATCCAATATCATCACCACTGACCCAGCACCTGCGTGACTAAGGTTCTAACCAGTCTCTGCATTAAAATATGTTTACCTAATAGCCAAAACTAACAAGGACCCTCACCCAGGCATTGGGGAGAGAACAGGTTGGAGAAATTGATGATATGGTGCTTGCCAAAACGAGAACAAAGTTATTTGACTATCTCTGTTTTGCATGGCATAGTCTTTGATGCATTTCCTTTGTTAGGCTTCATGGATGACTGGTAAAAGGAGACTTTGCTGCTCCTGCTATCTAGCACTATCTCAAGACACAAAGGGGTGTATTTTCGAGTTCCCTGTACATTGTGCGGAGGAGACCTCTTACTTTTACACATTTGCAGAGGCAGTTCCCTTCACGTAATTTTCAACATTTTCACAGCAGAGCGCAAAAATAAAGAGCAAAAAGTTGGCATCCTGCTTGAATACCATCCTTTTTCATTCCACCGTGTGAATTGAGTAAATGCCACCTGCCATGTATGATTGGCAGGCAGCGTTTACAATATTCTCCTATGGAGTCTGCCTGATTTTTGCTGGTGTAAAATGTAGAGGAAGGGGGAGGCAGAATCCAAATGTACGCTCCGCCCCTTCTCTCCGTCAAAGAAAAGAATGAAAATGAGCAGTGACCTAAACTAAACCTCTAAAAGCTTTACATAGAGCTTTTACGTGTTTTGTTTTGCTTAGGGCCCATTTAAAATGAGCTCCTAATACCACTAGTTGAATTTTTCCCCAAAATTAATAAATTCCTTAGAGACTATTATCTTGTGAGAGCCAGGAAATGGTTGAATTCTGGGAAAGCGCCAAAAAAGTCCATTATTTATGGTTGCGTAGGGACGGAGATGTCAAATTACTGCACACTAATTGCTAAACCGTGCTTATCCCCTAAGGGTGTGTAATGGGAAGTGATGCATGTGTTTATTTAACGCTTATGGTAAATGGAGTAAAGGCCTATTAAGAGGAGCACTCATCTAAGGCGACACTTGGAGTGTGTTTTCTTTTCACATTGTTGGCATTAAAAATGGGTGAGACATCAGATACCAATGACAAGCGGCAGCAGGCATTCCAGACACAGGTCATTCCTTTCCGGTGAGGTCACTGGAGCTATGTGCCATGGAGCCATTAGTAGCACAGCACCAAATTAAGTAACCACTTATCGATGTCTGTGTTTCTTGGAGAAAAGCAACTTGCCACCATGGTGTTCTTACTCAGTGAAAGAGCAGATGTATGTGCTTTTCCCAATTATGAGGATACCAGCGTTTGCCATCATGCTAAGAATGCCTTTTAATCATAACTGCACACCTTCATAAAACAAGCAAAGAGCAGGAGTTAGTGTAGTTTAGTGCTGGTCATGGGTGAAGTGGGAGCAATTGGGGAGGATTAAAAAAAGGAAAAACAAGCCTATAGAAATGATAAAACATACCAACATAAAATGTGTCATATTCCCAGATGGAATTCTCTTCTAAGTTTGATTCTATTTTGTAGCACTCGGATAAGCACATGATCTGTAAGCGACCCCTCTTCCCTGCAACACATAAACAACAAACTGGTGTCTTTAATAGGTGTCTGCTGAGTGAGAAGGTTGCATGCTGGCAGGGCTGAGAAAAGCAGTGGCGGTTTAGGTGGGTGTGTCCCTGTTGCAGGGATGGTTGGTGCAGTGCAGTACACATATCCATTCCTTTGACACTATTCGCATGTCAAGTGTGTTTGGGGTATTATGTATGGGGGACCGTTTGTGAATTATGTCCGAAACGACCCCCCATAATCATGACTATATGATTGGTACTGGAGGCAACTGATGGTGAGATAAAGGAGAGCAGATGTTAATCAGGAGTGTGGCATGTTTAAGTGATTGAGTTGTGATAGGGCCTTCTCTCTATTTCTCCTCTTAAACTAACTACTCTCCTTGTTCCCCCACATCATTTCCTTTCTCCTCCCCTTCTCCCTTGCGGGCCCTGCTTCTCTTATGGTCTCCCCTTGAGGACACAACGTCTTTCCCCCTTTTATCTGCCCAGTTCTATATTCCTTCAACCTATCAGTGAGGTCGACTAATCCTTCTTCCTGATCATAACTGTGGCTCCTGTGGATCTGGCGCTGGGCTTGGTCTGGCTTTTTCAGGTACTCTTTCTTCTTCCACCTCCTCCAATACTCTTTGTTCCTCTCTGGCTGCCACGCGCTTTTCCTCTAATCTTCTAAATGGACGGAAGTGAGATGCATTTCTCGTTTTCCGCTGTTACTGTGACCATGGATCCCTCCTGGGCCACGATGATACCAGGATCGCTCATGTATCAAGAATCGATCTTCCTCATCTGTCTTTACTGCACAAGAACTTCACCTCCCACCTTACATTTGTTTTTTTGTTGTCATGCGACCCTGCGCTGATCCGTGTACGTTTTCACTGCCATCTTCCATTTGTTGGCTTTCTCCCAGATCTTCTCATCTCCTTTGCTTGTTATCCCCATACAACTCGGTAGCCTTGTTGTCATGGGCTGGGCCATCATAAGTTCAGCCATGGTCACTCCTGTTGATTCATGTGGTATCGACCTGTACTGCCGCAGCACCTTTTATAGTTCCAGTTGGAGGGGCATATGGGCATATTGACGATTTCTGCTTTCTGGGCCGTCTTCTTAATTGTTTTTGTTTTTTTAATGTATTTATTATTTTATTTATAACAATTACATGTCCATTACATCTGTGGAATAACAGTAATAGTAAGGTCCGGTAAACACTGAGAATAACCAAAAACCAATATTTTAACATATTACCCCCACTTCTAAATTCAACTATATGTAACAAATTCCTTTGAATTCTTAATCTATGGTCAGAGTATATACAACATAGAAGCACATGAGAAACAACAACCAAAAAACCTCTCGGCCATGCTGTTGGCTTGAGGGCACACTGGTGTTATTTTCTGATGTCGAAATCCTAAGTGAGCTGCCAGCCTGGCAAAATCATGACCATGGATCTGATTTCACATCTGGTATGCCCCATTCAATGAATACCTTGTCTATTGCTTGTGCCATTGATCTAAACTTGGCTGACGGTATCAACCTGGTGATGGGAGGGAAATCTGTCGTCTATGAACAACAGGACGTATGACCCCAGACGGTTGCCGGTAGATCCAGAACCACTAATGGCAATGGCATATTTGCTCTCACCGTTACTTGGCAAGCCTTGCAATATTTCATCATCGACTGGATTATTCCATCAATGCTGGGGAACCACATGTGATTGCGCAGCAGCCCTTTCGTTTTCACAACTCCCCGGTGACCCTCATGTGCTACGTCTATAACAGCCTTTTGCAACGTGGCCGGGATGACCAAACATGCCCCTCTCATGAGTAGCGAATCAGCTGAGATAGACAATTCCCTGTTAATTGTCACCTGTCTCTTCATGTCTCCAGGATGAATCTCCAGCATCCCCTCAATGTATTGTTCATATACTGGTCCTCCTTCTTCAGGGCTATTGCTGCCTGTATGGTGGGGTAGTTCCTGCATGCAACTGAAAGGTTTTTTACATACATGACTAGTGACAGAGTTTGTTCAGCCAAGTGACTTATGGATATCTCCTCCATATGAGCAGCTGCAGTCAGCATCTTGGAGGCCGGGTTCCTCGAGATGTAGTCCGGCAGGTGAAGGTCCTTACCCAGCCGATGGATTATGTTATAATCATATTCCTGAAGCCGCATGCCCCACCCTTCTATGCACAGAAGCATGCACGTTTGAGGGTTCCCAAACACAAAGAGTGATGCTTGGTGGTCTGTAAGCACTGTAAAGCGTTTGCTGATGAGAACATTGTGAAAATGCTTGCACACAAAAACAGATGCAAGGCTCTCCTTTTAGAGTTTAGAGTAAGCCACTTCTATTTTGGACAACACCCTGCTGGCATTAGCAACCATGAATTTCCCTAGTCCTAGTCCTTTGGCAATTTTGAAAAAAAAAGGAAACACCAGCTCAGCACCGATGTCCTAAAGACATGGTATGTGGCTGGTACCTCAATGTCATTGTGACGTAGGACATGTGAAAACTGTCCAACACATGGGAGAGGTTCTTGCACGCCCAACAGGAATATACGGGCATGTGATGGTGAAAATTTCTACTCCATCTTGAACAGATAATATTGCTGTCCATCAATAATGTTGACAGTAGCTCCTATATCGATCACAAATTGAACTTCTTGGCCCAGCATTGAAAGTGTTATTTTCCGTGATGTTTATTCATCCACAACCTCAGCCATGAGGTGGAGATACTCCTCATGTTAGTATTGTATAGTCAGTTGTGTAAACGCCACCTCATAGCCCTTATTTTGTGGTTCTTCTGTCCCCATGTATCGCACCATGTTTTTACATGTATTAGGGTCACAGGCACGTTGAGTTGGGGATGGACGCCCCTCTCTGAAAACTGTTTGGAAGTGTCCTTGGTGGCCTCATTTGCTGCATTCTTTAGTCAAGGCTGGATATGGATTTTTATGAGGAAATGGGAAGCCGCACCTGTAGCAGTGGCGTGCCCCATGGTCCACTGTGGGATTCATGTTGGAGGTAGAACGTAGGGGGATATTTCCTATATAAATGCCTAGGGTTTTTACATCCTTTTGATTACGTTTCCATCAATGTTAAAGGCAGTAAATTGTTCATCTAGTTTATTCAAGTTTGCTGGGGATCCTAGAAGGAGCAGCTCTGTCTTATCATCATTAAGACAGAGTCCATGCTTAGTCATCCATGCATGTATGATAAGGAAGATGTAATTGAGAATTGTACTGTCTGTAGCATAGTCGCCCGTGATCGGGATGAGTATCTGGGTGTCACCAGCGTACTTGGTATAGATGACACCCAGATAGTCAAGGTCATCAAACAGTGGGTTTGTGAACACATTATATAGTGTGGGGGACACAGAGGGTCCTTGGGGAACACCACAGGTGACAGATGTTGGTTCTTCAGAAGCTGAAGATGCGAAGACCCTGATCGATCTATTATTTAGGAAGGACCAAATCCAAGCATTGGCTTTATCTGAGAAATGCACAGCAGGCGTTAGATAATTGCAGAGGATTTTATGGTCCACAAGGTCGAAAGCTGCCGACAGGTCCAATAGGAGGAGAAGGGACATTTTACCTTTATCTTTGAGGGCTTGAATTTGGGTCTTAAGGTCGATTAATGCTGTTTCCGTCCCATGTCTGGGTCTCAACCCAGTTTGTCTAAAACCAAGGATATTATGGGATTTAAGATAATGTTGAATATGTAAATAGGCTGCACATTCCATTATTTTTAGCAGAAAAGGCACTGTGGTAATAGGTCCATAGTTGGCAGGGTTATTTGGATCAAGTGTAGTTTTTTTAAAGAGCGGAAGTACCCAGGCGTCTTTTAAGTTATTAGTTACAGTGCTGGATTTGAAGGATGCATTCATACATGCTGTGATAGAGGAAGTTTGTTCCTTAGCAGCCTCTTTAATAATGGGACAGGGCAGGTATCTCCCTGGCAATTACATGGTTTTAGTTTCATGATAATGTCGTCAACCCCTTTAATGGAGAGGATAGAGAAGTTACATTGGTTGTGGGTGTTCAGGTCTGGCATAATGGGCTTGAGTGTAGAAGATGGGTTGGTGATAGCACATTTTTTGCATTCTATTTTGCTTTGAAGCATTGTTATTTTATGTTGTAGTGCTTTCTGGATATTAGTACACCAAGAGACATCCTTGGTATATGTATCAGGTAGTGAGGCAGGCGATTCAAGTTCTTTGAGGATGTTAAGCAGTTCCTTAGTGTTAGATTTGGCTTTGGAGATACGGTCATCATAGTTATCTTTTTTGGCTTGTACAATAGCTTCTTTATAATTGTGGGATGCTAGTAAGAAGTTATCCTTATGAGATGTTGAAGAGAGATTTCTCCAAAAAACTTCTGAGTTTCTTTTCAATTTCTGTAGGGATTTAAGGTGCGAGTTGTACCCTGAGTTTAAATGCACCCTAGGTTTAGATTTGTGCAGTGTTAATGGCGCTATTGAGTTGATGGCATGGAGTAGAGTGTGATTGTAGAGGTCGACTAGGGCAGTGGGATCCGTCAGTGTTGTTGAGGAATTTACAATAGGTTCAAGTAATGGCAATCATTTCTCAGCTGTTATGTTATGTTTGTTTCTGGTCCTCATGGGTGGAGCAATGTTCTGTTGGTTGGGTTGAATACTTTCTGTTATAATGAAAGAGATGAGGTGATGGTCTGACCATGCACATGGAGTATTAGACAAGATATACATGTTGCAGTTTAAGTCAGCTACCCAATCTAGGGTTCTACCTTTGTTATGTGTTGGTTCAGTTATACAGTGTATGAATCTCAGTTCTGAGATAGTGTTGGCAATGGCGTGTGCCTTTGAGTCCTTGGGGTCTTGAAAGCCTAGGTCAAGATCGCCCATAAGTATAACTTGGGATTTTTTCTTAGTGTTTGTCGATAGTAGAAGCGAGATGTTGTCTTCGAATGTGTGTGTAGGTAGGGCGGGGGGTCTATAGATCAGGTGGATAGTGATTGTGCAGGATGGTGAGATAGGTAACTTAATCAATAGTAATTCTGCTGAGGGCAATGTTTGTTTAGCAATGTTCCTTAAGCCTAATGATGTTTTATAAATAAATACAATACACCCGCCTTTAGTTTGATTGGAATCTCGGTCATGACTGATGATGGAGTAATTGTCAGGGATAGCAAGAGAGAGGGAAGGTCAGAGGTGCCATGGAGCCAAGTCTCTATAATTGCTAGAAAGTCGAGGTTGTGGGATGTGATGTAATCAGCAATTTCTAATGCATGGGCTGGTAGAGATCTAGCATTGATAAGAGCACCTTTGATTGAAGAAGGGGCTTATCCTGTCTGCATTTAGCTTGTCGTGAGTTGCATTTGGTTGAAGGTACATTAAGTACTGAATTCCTAGATACGTTGGCTGTATTCGTGGTGGGATTGTGGAAGGGGATGGGTGTGATGGAATGAATCTGGAGCCTAAGTGAAAATTCCTATAGTTTGTTGGCTGAGTCTAGGGGTATGTGTGATGCAGGTAAGGTTGTCTGTGAGTGTTGGTGCAGAGGGTGAGAATTCAGGATTTGCCAGAGGGTGGTGCTGTGAGAAACCTGCTGGACACATATGGTCTGGGAGGCCATGCTTGGGAGTGTGGGTAGAATCATTTTGGGTATAGTTTGCAGACAAGGAGGTAGGAAACATGTGGGAGGTATGTGGGTCGATATTGGAAGGCTAGATGCCATAGATATACAAACACTTAGTGTTCTGCGAGTAGAGTTAAGGTCCATGGTAGGTGGCGGTGGAGGATTACTTCTGATGTCGGCAACAGTGGACATATACGTAGTCATAAGGCAGATTAGGATGAAGGCTATGGTAATGAATAGCCTGCGCATGACTGAGGATCTTAGGAGTTCAACTAGGGTCCTTAATGTGACTAGGTCGCTGGTGGTCAGACTTGCTGAGAATGGGTACAAAATGGTAGCTAAAAAATCTAGAACGTACCCTAGGGCTAGATGCTACAATGTATCATAGGCTAAAGGTAATGCTGGGGTAGCTCTGATTTTAGGAATGTCTGAGAAGAGCAAGCAGTACAACAATAGGCATCAGGTTGGTTACAGGACTAATGTAAACTGGGATAAAAGCTAGCAAAGCGGCTTCAGTGGCGTAAATCATACAAAGCTGCTGAGGTCAACAAAGTATAATGGCAGTGAGTTGGTTAGCAAAGCTAAAATGCGCTAAGAGAGCAGTGCTGGCGGTGCAACCTATATGGCTATGATCATACATTACGTTTAGGCATCAGAATGTAATTGGTAATGAGACTGGTCACAAGGCTAAATGGCTTTGATCATACAATAGAGTTTGGACATCAAAATGCAGTGGGCAGCAATATTGGCCGCAAAGGCTACAAGCACTAATGAGTAGTACTGGCAGTGCATCCTATATCACATGGATCATTCAATACAATTGAATTCAGTAATATATAATAGTGGCAAATTGGTCATGAAGGCTAATATGAACTGAGGAGCAATGCAGATTTGACAGGCGCGTATAGCAGAGTACAGATAGTTGCGCCGTACAAGGCATGAGTGACAAAGTACAGTTTGTAGGGTATTTGACCCTGGAGATGGCAGACTGAAGAATCAAGTTGATAATTAATGTCAGTAGCTCGAGATGCGGTGCAACTGGCACTGTAGGAGCAGTGTAAGTCATGGGCAGTTAGTGCAAAAAGAGTGGCACTCTGTTCTGTAAAAAGGCAAAGCTGTGAGATTTAACGCTACAAGTCATATAGCATAAGATGCGACTCACATATATAGTGCGGGCTCGCGATAATGGAGATAAGCTTTGCCGGCATTGGGCTCACAGTGGTGCGTAATCGTGAGTAAGGAACAATGAGCTTGTCAGCTCATAGGCCAATGATAGTGGAATTAGAATGCAGTGATGCAGACTTGTGGCAGACTAAATGACTCTGGAGTTAGAAGGAGGCAATTTGCTTACCCTAATGCTGTGGTTAGGTTGGTTGGGTGTGCAGACAGCGTTGGTGGCTGCTCGGCTCCAGCATGGCCCGGTGCATGGCCAGCTTGCGCCTTCTGGTCACGCTCTCACTGCAAAGTAGGTAAATGCAGCCAATGGGAGTGCGCAAAGTTGATTTCAAGCGTTGCTTGGCAACAAACAAACTAAAGCAGCCATTTTAGAATAGTCGCTTTGCAACATATTTCTATCGTTGGACTTGCAGGGCTTCAGGCTTTCCGCAGGAATTTCTGGTAGAATAACTCAGTTAAGAAGCACAGTCAGGCCTGTAGATTGGGCAAGGCAATACACAAGAAGCACAGTCTTACCCGTGGCGGGTGTGTGCGTACTGGCTGATGGGTCGGTCTTCTCCTGACCGGCGTGGTGATGAGGGATGGGCTCCTGTGCTCCCGCCATCACTGTGGCAAGCAAGAACCACCTCCTATCTCATTAACAAGACAAACTAATGCAATTGCCTCATCCTCGGCCTATTCCTGTAAATTAATCACGGCCTGCAAACCATTCATAACTAGAGCAGACTGTGTTACATTAGCTAGTGTCTTAATCATGTCAAAATTGGACTATTGCAATGCACTGTACTTAGGACCCTCTCAATGGAGCGTAAATAAAATGCAAGCCATTCAAAACAACACCATCAGATCAGATCTCAACATATCGCTGGAATCAGACATAACTTGAACTGTCTCTCCATCAAGCAAAGAATTGCTCTCAAAACTCTGTATCTGACTCATAAGTGTCTCGCGAACCTGACTCCCAAATGCCTGACCATTATCCTCGTACGTAACATAGCAGCCTGTCCCGCTAGAAATGCTCACACACTCTGCCTGAAAAACCCAAGATTCAAGCTACAAAGATCAGGAGGGAGTAGCTTGGAACGCTCTCCCTATAACAATACGAGCAGAACCTGCCTACCATGTGTTCAGAAAAAAACTTAAAGTTATGGCTACACAAGCAAGAATGCAGCTACTTATCCTGATTGCCTACCCTGAACTCAGATGCTTAGTTTCTACTCCATGCACTGTATGTATCTAATCCATTGTAAATATTAACTCTGCTAATTTGCTACTGTTCTCTTGTTACACTCCTGTCTAAATGTAATATATATTTCATAACATTGTACATTGTCAGTTAAGTGTCTGCAAATAAGTAACATGCAAGCCAAGCGCCCAGATACCTCTGGGGTATGTATGTATTATATTTCTTATAACATTGTAAATTGTAAGAAAAGTGTCTGCAACTATGTAACATGTAAGCCAAGTGCACAGATGCTTTCGGGCTAGGTGCGCTCTACAAATAAATATCTAAACTAAACTAATCCTGCCGAACGCATCATCGCCATGGGGGTGTGTGCATCTTATCTCTTGAGAACTGGCAAGTGGCATACGGATAAGGCACCATTGCTGCTGCTGCCATAAATGCCTTTTCTGCCTCCATGACAACTACTTGAGAGTCCACTCATTTGTAGAGTCTAGCCAGGTTGAGTATTTCTGTCAGAAGGAGTGACCTTTTAGTATGTGCTTCCTGAACGTCGATGAGGTGCACCCCACAATGATACGAAATTGGTTTGCCACTTCCTCAGAAAAATTGTCAAATTTCCAGTAGACACATTGTTTTTGCAGGCAGAGTACATACTCGTCAATTGTTTTCTGAGTCCTCTGGCTACATTGGTTAAAGGTGAATCCTTCATATTCCCTGTTGCTCGGTGGCACACATCTTTGATTGAGTCAAAAATTAGTCATGGGTGCTCCTCTATGAGAATGAACACGGCAATAAATGTCTGTTCTTTGGGAAGATACGCACTCTAGAATCTGCAGCCACAATTTAGCTCATGTGTATGGGGTTGATGTTGGTACTTATGTTCAGAAGGGAATTGCCATAGCATTTTGGTGCTGGACTGCCCATGTAAGCGGTGCAAAGACTGATGTGCAAATGGATATTTCCCATCTGTGAAAGGTACAGTGAGCTAAAGTGTGGCTGCGGACTCTCGAGTGGGTACCTTCCCAAAGAACAGGTCAATCAGCCATGTTCGTTCTCGCAGAGGGGCACCTATGGACTATTTATTCATCTTTGGTAGAGGGTTGGGATCAACATGTCAGAAGACTGTTTGTCAGCATCTTGGAATGTCTTTATGATGGATTTCACCTTCCTCACCACTAGACTGGTGAACACACCGGCCATATCTGCAGCATCCTTATCCCATACTGCCTTAATAAAATCATCAAAGTCTTCCACCCACTTGCCATGATCAGCTTGGCGTACCAGCTCAAATGGGCTTGGTTTTCATAAGAATGATGCCCTGTGCGCACTAGGAGGATGCGGAATTACAGTATTTTCAGCCTGGTTGCTGACAATTAAGAGCTGCTGTATGTTGTGACAAAAGAAGAGCGCTCTCCATCTGGGTTTGCCATTGGTCTGTCTGGTGTGTGTTCTTCCTTTCTCTTTCCAACAGTCATTGTGGATGCAGTGGTTTTGACTTCTTTCTTTTTTTTTTCCTGAGTGACGATTGCGCAGCAGTGGTCAACCGCCCATGTGCATCTCCGTATTGGCCTGGAAACAGTGACACAGACTAGAACCTGGGTGGGACGTGTGCAGCGGTTCTGGGTTTACACACTGAGGCCCTGAGCTAGGCGGGACACATGCTTCTGTATGTGGGCACAAACTTGCCTTCAGCATGCTTTTGGATGTCCTGGAACCACGGCCAGGGACAGGAGCAGCGGAACTGCTGTGCTGCAGGCGAGGAATTGCTCTTGAGTGAAGCGAGTTGTCATGGTTTTCCTGCATTTGTGGGAGAGTGTCTGAAATAGTTGCACTCACGAGCTCTTCCCGCTTTGTCGCCAGAATTTAATGTCCAGAGCCACACAGGAGGGACACCAAGAACCTACAGGATCCGAGTTTAGATCGGACATTTTTGTCTTTATGTATCCGCTTAAACTAAATCCTCTTCTCCTTCTCCCACATAATTTCCTTTCTCCTCCCCATCTCCCTTGTGGGCCCTCCTTCTTCCCTTATGGTGTCCCTTTGAGGACACAACATGAGTGTCCACGCTGCTGCATTTGAAGACAGTTGCTTTTGTTCTACTGTGAGTTTCCCCGGAGACAGGATACAAAAGTGTGTACAGTGACGTTAGAGGAGGCTGTCCCCATAGACAATCCTCTGTCGGCTAGTCGACACGATGTAGCCCAGAAACATGCCCCACCTGTATTTGTTAAATGGTGCAGACATTAAAAAACATGTTTTAATTCACATTAGTCTCAGCGGTTTGTTGGAAGGGGCAATGAAAGAAGGACAAATGAAGAATGAAGAAGTGCAATTATTCCTCCAAACGTCGGTAAATTGGCTCATTGTCAGTGACGTCAGAATAACTAGCATCCAGAAGCAGTTCCATAGGATGTCAAAGCTCTGGGCCATTAGAGTTAATTGATAGAAGATTATATTTCATAAACATAAAAGTACTGCAGTGATCATTTACTTCAATTATGCTCACTACGTTCTTTGGTGAGCCTGACATCTATAATTACACGACAAAGATACCTAACGACTTGCTAAACAAATCTTTGCACAGGTGTCAGTGCAATTTTGCACGGCAGTACCACTGGGGCAAGACAAGGAGGTTTGTCCCCAAATGAACCATTCAATAACCTAAATATGGTAAAAGTTATTTATCCACAAACTGAATCAGGCTACAGGCAATTATGGGCAATTTCAAAACAAATTAATATGAAACATTGAGCTACACAGAGGAACAGATCAGTTCTATAATTAGGGGTCCATCGTTATTTGACCCTACAGGAATCCAAACTGACCTTCTCAATACATCACCAGGAGAAGAACATTTGGGACTAAATAAAAAATCGTTCCGCACAGAGTTGCATGGACATTTCCTTTGTGAGTACTTAAAAGCAAATATCATCCCTGCAGGTTTAGTGACATGAAAAGAACCATGTCTATTTTTAGAGGACAATCGATATAAAACAAACTTTAGCTATATAGCTAGTAAGTTCAGTAGGGACCTGATGGTCCTTACCATTTCTAACGCACAGCGTCTCGCAGCGACTGCCCATAAAGAACTTGACACAGCAGTGGAATCATCTGCTCGAGCACGGTTATTACAAATATCCAGGACAGACTTAGCGAGATCCAGAAATAATTTGAAGAGTTCAAGGACACTGACCTGGGATTTATCTGTAGGCTGTGAACAAACAAATTTACTATTAGCTAGATTAATATCGAACCAGTGGTGATTTTTCATGATTTCGCTTGTTTTGCTTTTTCTAAAAAGTGAGTTATCCAGAAAATAATTTTGAAAGTATAGTTCTTTGATGTATTTCATTTTGTGACAGCAATTTTGAAAGTACCATTTTGTTTATATATGTTAATTTTGTGGGAAACTGTGTTCCCTGTTTTGTTCATATGTTTATTTAAGTTTTGTATTCAGTTGTTCACAATAGTACAAATCCCTTGTATATTATTTCAATTTTATTTTGAATCCATTTTATGCATGTTTTGTACGGACTATTAAATATCCCTATTCTATGGAAAATGTATTGGTCCAAAATACAATAAAATATTATTCTTTGTATATTAAATATTCTTTCTATGTCATATTAATTTGTTTTGACTTAGCCTATAATTGCCTGTAGCCTCATTCAGTGTGTAGTTAAATAACTTTTTCCATATTTAGGTTATTGAATGGTCCATTTGGGGACAAACCTCCTTGTCTTGACTTATAATACTCATTTGTCCCCGCCTGCTTTCACAATATCCCTTTGGGTATCCTGCTATTTTTAATGCATTTTTGCACCAAGAAAATGTTTCACCAGGTGCAAAGGTTCTGAAATAAGGTCCTAGGTAGAGCTAGTGGCCATTAAATAAAGGGAAATCATTTCAAGTTTCAGATTAATGGATACTTTTTATATGGCAGACAACATGAGTAAACATGGTGAAACATGAGTGTTTGTAGGCATTGTAAACAAAATTTAGAAACATATTGAACATATTTTATTTGTTGGTGCTGTTCTTTGCACTGTAGTGAGTTGTAGTGAATTGCATTTCCTTAAATCTGAAAATATGTGTACCTTTGTGTCAATTTTGATTCATTAATTGGTTGTATGGTTTTAAAAAACTAATCAATATTAAGATTTGTTAATATTGAAATATACTGGCAAAAATGTATATCTGTGATTTAATATACTCTGCAAACTAATTGATATATACATCACCTTTTCAAAGGTGCTGATTTTGGCCTTATTACAAGGTTGGAGGTGTGGTAAAAATGTGGTGGTAATTCCATCAATGTAGGAACAGAATTACCATCACATTTACCAGACCTCCAAACTATGTGTTTGGCATTCAAGTTCAGGATTTACCTCAGTCTGACGCTGGGGGTAAATCTTCCACATTACTACCAAGAACTGGCGGATTCATCATGTTGGTATTCCTGCTTGTGGTAAATAAGCCAAAATCCAGATGGAGCCTTGTGGACTCCAAAAATGGAGGCTAACACTGCCATACCAAACCACCACTGGAAATCCTGGTAACAATAACTGATTTTGGTGGCAATATTTGAATTCAATCACAAATAACTGTCAAACTTGAAATGAGGCAGATTGGCATTGTTGCCATCTTTACTGCATAGCCACATTGTGACTTTGAAGGAAAAGTGGAGGAAATAGCTCCAGCGCTACCTAGAGCTATTTCTTCAATTTTGACCATACAAACTGGAGAAGTTACTGTCAGTAGAAATACAGCTGGAGACATTTACTTCAAACCCTGAAAGAGTCCTATGGTACATCATAATGAAAACTAACATCACCTCAGACGCTGGAGGATTAACCTCCCACTCCAAGGTGGTATTAGGACAGTAAATGTAAATGATATTGGCCAATTTACAATCAGTAAATCAGCAAAACTCATACTAATGCTCATCCTCTGAGTAAGACATTGCTTCTAAAACCTTGAGAGATATGTCACTGTATAGACATTCAAATCAGGTTGAAAATGTTTTTCTCCAGTGCTCCAGTGGGGACCAACAGTTCTGTGAATTTGGATTATTGTTGTTGTTATAATTATTATTATCAGTATTATTAGGGTATTTATTGAGCGTGGACTTACAATCGGGAACAATGGAGCTGTTTACAATCATAGGTGGAAAAACATGGTGAAGGATGCAGAGAAATAAAGGAGCAGGGAGCTAACAGCAGGGGATGGGGAGCCTGGAAGTTTGTCAGCAGTGGATCTACAAGGAACAACGGGAGGAAACAGTGAGGATCAGATCACCCAGCCTCAGGTAAAGTGGGAAATGGAGGTTGTGTGGACCTAGGTTTTGTTCTGTGTCAAGACCAGTCTCGTGAAGACAACACAAATGTCCATTTTACCTAATACTTTCCTCAGGATAGCAAAACAAATGTTCCTTCCAAAACTCTGGTTAGAATATAGCAAAGAGGAAGTCTCTCTTAGTCTTTCAGGATGGCAACACAAAATGCCTTTTCAACAACACTGGTTGGAATATGGGAAAAGAACGTCTTTCCTACTTTTCAAGATGGCTAAACAAATGTCTTTTCTCCAACAGTGATTCAAGTATGGCAAAAGGCAAATCTTTTCAAAGTCTCTGGTTGACAAAGTGTTCAATTGAAATAATTGTATTTAACCAAGTCTCTTTTCAATACACCAAAGTGAGTTTCCTGGTTCACTCTGCTGCGAGGAAACCTCTGAAGTGAAAAACTATTGATATCCTGTTTACTCTCCAGCCAGTAATATCCCCCTTTTGGCTCAAATAGATTCCTTCGGTGTACTCTCCTGCCAGGTATCTCTTCCCAAATAGGTCTCAGTACATTTTCAGGTCTCTCTGCAACATTCAAATTCTCTTTAGTTATCACACAATTGTACTCCTTCAACAGCACAACCTTGTGGACGTCAGTTGTTACTTGTGCTAATTTCCCCCATGCTGACATCCCATATATGAGGGGTTGTTCAAGCTCTGCCTGTCAACCTTTCTTTCAATTTCTCTTTGCTCTTGGCAATGCCTGTTCCAAGTTTCCCCCAACTGACATCTCATGTCAGGAGAATTATACAGCTCTTATCTATTTGTTCCTTTCACAATCTTTCTTGGCTTATGGTATTGCTGGTTCCAGGTTACCCCCAACTGACCTCTGATGCCAGGAGAATTGTACCATATGTGCCCCTGTTGTTCTTTTGGTAATATCTTTTGGCTTAGGCAATGCTGGTTCAAGATTTCCCCCAACTGACCTCATTTATCAGGATACTTGTTCCATGTTTGCCTTTTCTTTTCAGTTCTATTTGGTTGGTATTCAAAAATGCTTTCCAAACATACTTTTTAATATGTTTGACATCCCGGGACCCTTTATGCTCACGGTTCACTATGTGGCTGCTGTGATGTGCTCACGAGGGTCCAGATTCCCCTTCTGGGCAGAGTCTCATTAGGTCTCTGCCTCAGCTCTCATGACCTACTCTGCCAAGACTTGTGCAGCTACGCAGGACTGCGTCCCCTCTGACAGTTCTGCTGCACACGGCCTGCATTCTCTTCCCCAGAGCTCCTCTTTTCCATTCCTGAACACTGCCAATCTGCTTCTGGCAGATGTCTCCCATTCTGCCCATGGCTCTTTGTGGAATTTCCTCTGCCACTGGTCTCGCTTCCGGCTCCGAGCACACTGCAGCCTTCCTTCTCTCTCCTTCTGCATTCCTCATGCACAGGTGATATGGGGTTTTAAAGGTCCTGCATAGTTGACTGGGTTTGTAACAACTAAACTGCACTTTACTCTTTAACGTGACATTTCCTCCACATGGTCTCCTTGCTCCTCTTGCTTGTCACAGTACCTGAGGCTTTCTGGAACTTGCAGTCCAAGGAAGTTTCACTTGTGTTTAAATCACACGGTTGAACATTTGCATTTAAAATACAGTCAGCATAAACATCAGATATTTCATATGTTCTAGGTTTACTATGCACACATGGAGATTGAATAGGGTTTTGTTTAACCAAAGTGTATTGTAGAGTTTTACAATTAGACGGTTCTGAATAATGACAACAGCCCATTGAAAACTCTGGAACGAAAGGACCTTCCTCACAAGGAAAGAAGTATACCGCCTCTTTCCTGTTGGAATCACCACTCTTCCCTTACTTCCATCTCCTCCCATTTGATCCACCCTCAGAATACTAGCACCACAGTCAGGATCAGATAGCGACTGTCTTTTTTCCTGGTCTATTTGGAGGAGACTTTAGGCTGGGGATCAGTGATGACTCTGCAAGATTTATCACAGTGCCTAAAATTGCTTTTGAATTCTCCTCTGCCTACGACACGCATATGAGATTTTCAGTTCCTTGGTTTTGTTTTCTGCCCTCAAAGCACATGCGTACTTAGCACTGCCTTTGCATTCTCCTCCTCTCAAAAAGCACATTTGTGGTTCTCTCTGCTTTGGTGTTCTCCCCTGTCAAGGAGATGCAGGTGTGACTTACACTGTCCTGCTTTTCTCCTACACCTACAAAACTTATGTGTACCTAATATGAATTTGGCCTTCTCATCTGCCTACAATATGCAGGTATGACTAACAGTGCCGTAAAATTCTCCTCAGCTACAAAATGCACAAAGCTTGCTCAATGCTTTGCTACTCTCCTCTTCCCTCAACATATTTATGGGAATGTAGCTGCATTAGCATTCACTTGCACCTACAAAATGCACGTTAGGTTCTCACTGCCTTGGTGTTCTCCTTTCTTTACAAATTGTATGCATTTTTAACACTAGGCATTCTGTTCTGCCTACAAAATGCATGTGCGCCTACCACTGCATTGACCTACTCATTGTCTACAAACCAAATGTTTGGTTTTCCTTGTTTTGGTGGTACCTTTACATTCAACATGCACAGGTTTATATCACTGTTTTGGAGCTCTTCCCTGCATACTAAATATACATTGTTCCTAGCTCTGATTTTACATTCTCCTTCCTCTACAAAACAGAAGTGAAGTTCACTACACCATACAAAGAGGAGAAATACCCATTGTCATATCAGTCTTTGCCGCACCCACAAGGGCAGTCCAGCACCGAAAGGCAATTCTCCACTGAACAAGAGTACCATCTCCAACCACGTTTTCCTGCCTTGTTGGGCCTCCTCAGTGAGGTGCAGCGGAGCCTCTCTAAGGCACAGTGAGAATGTGTCCATGTCTGGATTAGCCTTGGTTACTTATGGTGAAACTCCAAGTTTTACAAAATTGAAAAGGAGTGTGGGAGCCCGTCTACTGAGAATGACCATGGGTCAGATACCTTGTTCTATGGAATTTCTTCCACTCAGGAGGGTCTTAAACCCTGCTCTTACACCCCTGGACCTTTCCACTGTCCACAAAATGTCAGTGTTGACATCTCTAAAGCAAAAGTTGATACACCTAGCCAGAAACCTTGCTACCATTGTACAGTGTTTTGCCGGAGTGCATGGTGACATCTGCAGATGTGTTAGTGCTCATCTATACCAGAGCTGCAAAATACGTGTGTGCTTTGTTAGGGTTGGAGAGGCAGAGGTTTGAGGTTCATTGCCATCTAATTCTGCGTTTTAGTTCAAGGTGCGTCCTTTTCATATGGCTACTGAATTTTTGTTACTGGGATTTATTGAATTATATGTTGTTGTTTATATGGTCTTTCAGATGTCATAGTCCCACAGGGAGCATGTGGCCTTGTGTTTTTGTAATTTAATTCATTACAAGACAAAAAAATAAAAATGTGGTCAAAAAGTGTTCTTCTCCATTAAAATGGTCGCCGCACTTCTATCTTTACAGTAAGTGCTCGGGATGCAACGGTACAGTCTGCTCCAACCGACATAGGCATAGTTTTTTTTCTATTGTTTTCTGTATTTCTATTTAATTGCTTGAAGACATTGCTCCAAAAATGACAACACTGTGATCCTTTAGACTAATAGGATAACAAACTAATTTATTTGTAAAGTTACATTATCTTCAAATTACTACATCAGGCACAGGAAGAATGATGCTCCTGGAATAGATGGGCAGCTCAAGGATTAACCCCTGGAAGTGACTTATCTGTTTGCGTCTCCTTCTGATTTGTTTCCTTCACAAAAAGCCTTATACTTTAGAAGTTCCCCTACGCATTCCAGTCACAAAGATTTAAGTGGGGCACTGAATACGACATGCAAGCAGGCGAGAGACAGAAACACTGCTGGACTGCTCTCAAAGATGCAGGAAGGGATAGGATTTTGTCAGTAATGCCATGTGCAAACCTACCGAAGGCCCGTATGTTTTAGACATAGTCAATTGGCTGGGAGGAATGCTTAGAGGCAACATTTTTGTCTTGGAAGCAAGGCAACACAGAGCAATAAAGTTTTGAATTCCGGGCCCACACTTAGAGACTTGTCTCTGGTATTAAGCTTGTTAGTAAAGATTAATTAATTACATGTCCATCTCCACTAAACTGGTTGATCAACATGCCCACCTATGTTTAAGCTTGGGATAGGATACACGCCCAATCACTTGCTGGACAATTGCATTTAGAGAATTATTCAGGCTGTTGGTCGCATTTTCAGTATTCCTTATAAAAGGCTAATATTATTGAAATAGTGCAAGCCATTTGATCCCTTAGTGCAGTCATCAACATGTTGGGCTAGTGCTTCTAGAAGTCCAGTACGGAGGGATCTCAATTAGCCATGTTTTTCTCCTTTGGCTTCTGAAGGGCTAGTTTGAAAAGGAAAAGGAGTGTGGGGGCCTCTCAACTGAAAACGAACATGGTTCAATGATCCTGTTCTATAGAATTTCTTCCACTCTTGAGGGTCTATAATCACTGCACCCTATACAGAGGAGAAATATCCACTTGCATATCAGTCTTTGTCCCACCCACAAGTGGAGTCCAGCACCAAAATGCTAAGATACTCTCCTCTTAACAACAGTACCATCAGCAAACCCAAACACGTGTTTCTGCCTTGGGGCTCCTTATTGAGTTGAAGCTGAGCCTCTATAAGGCACAGTGAGTAAGGGGTCTATGTCTGGATTACCCTTGGTTACTTAGGGTGAAACCCCTAGTTTTACAAAATTGAAAAGGAATATCGGAGCCGCTCTAGTGGAAAAAAAAATGGGCCAAATACCCTGTTCTATGGAATTTCTTCCACTCCGGAGCCTCTTAAACCCTGTGTTAGATCACTGCATCGTTCATAGAGGAGAAATATACCTTTGCATATCAGTCTTTGTCCCACCCACAAAGGCAGTAGAGCATCAAAATGCTAGGCAATCCTCCTCTGAACAAGAGTACTATCAGCAACCCCAGACACATGTTTCGCTTGTGTTGGCCTCAAGGGTTTGAAAAGGATACTGCCATATTGAAAGTGTGCTTTTCTACATCTGGCATACAACAGGAGCACTCACCAGCATCTGGGAAACTTGTGTGGCAGGGCTTTTAAAGAGCTGGAAGGGCTTGGGCAGGAATGAATCCAGTGTGTACCCGACTTTTAGTTTTACTCAGAGAGGCCTGCATTAGATGTTGATCTCCCCTAAATATTGCAGTCTTTCAGGTCTAAATGATATACTGTTTTAAGTGGGGTACGGGTCAGTGGAACTGGAAAGAAGGGAAAGAAAGAAGATACTGTCATGAACTACAGAACACGTCTCTTTTGGACTTCCTGGTCCTTGTCACAACGGGGCGTGCACTCCATAATACTCCCAACATGGTCGTCCAGCGTGAAACCCCTTTCTTGCTCCACACGCTGGATGTAACGTATTCTATTAATAGACCATGCCTTCCGCGACTCAGCGCGTCTCAATGCTATTGCAAAATAGCGATCCGACGTGTGTCCCGTAGCTCGCGGTATTATTTCCTTGTACCTGTCTATCTGCCCGTTCCTTGCCCCTTCCTTTCCTCCTATTTCCTGGACTCGTGTGCTAGTTGCACCTTTCCTAGTTCCCCGGATTCCTGGATCGGCGTCCCGGAAACTGAACGCACTCTGGAGTCGGAAGAGACTCGGGCAGCCTTGTTCAAAACCAGGTCCATCCGCAAGAAGGCCGCGACCAAGGACTCCAGCAAATAACAGACTCTGGTGATAAGGGGAGAACTCCTTGACAGATACATGGAAAAACTTAAAACAAAACCTACCCTGCTAGAGTGCTAACAGGTAGATAGGAGGGGTAGGCATAGTGTTAGTCATGGTAGTGTCATGATTCCTGCCCTTCATATCCCCAGCCCTCCAAGATGTCAGGCTGGAGCCAGTCCACAATCACCTACATGGCCCTCAAGGGCCTCTCCATCCCTCCAAAGACCCACTTGGAGTCAGACTTGGCACTTGTGGCACCAGACTCACTCACTCCCATAGGATAACATTGGGGATTGGACTTGTAGTGCATTGATGGGGACACGATGGATGCCCCCACATATTTCGGTTCCCAGAACTGCATGTGCAGTCTAGTCTTTTGGGTGTGGTTCAGCCCAGAGACACCTGGGATACCCAGAGACTATTTAAGCCACGCCCAGGCTGAGAAACATGCTTTGTATTTTCTGCACCTGCAGCGTGACACTCACCGTGTTGGGATCGGTCTCCAGTAGGCCTGCATCTTTCTTCTGCGCTCAACTCCTGCAAGAACAAGAACACCGTTAGGAACAGCCTTACCTTACGGTGCTTCTGCCCATCATTCATCGCTCCTTCTGTTCTGCGGGCATCTTCGGCGGTGTCATTGCCATCCCGGCACGCCGCTTCCTAAGGAAAAGGGAAAAGAACAGAAAAAAGGCATTAGTAAGCATTCAGCAAATCTTCGCTTATTTTTAAAGACTGTACGTGCTTCAAACGCTTACCTGAATCCCAGCCGCTCTGGGGGAACTCTGTCTCTGGAATTTCTCATCCATCTGCAAGAGGAAAAAGACAATCTAGGTTAGAAACATCTAGAGGCACTGCATACCGTACTTACTCACCGCATTTCTTCTTCATAACCGGCATCCACGCTGAAAACGTCGCGGCACCTAAAAGACACAGAAAAATAACTCAGTTCAATACAAATACGAAAGGGTCACATCACGCATCGCGCTCTCACTCACCTTCAGCGCTACTCTTCTCAGCAGCACGTCGCCATCCCCGGACGCCGGCCATCATCTAAGGAAGGAAAGGAACGAAGTTAGAGAACTGTTCAAAGGACTCATTATACTTATCTGTCGGACTCTTTCCAGTGAAATACTAGGCAGCAACGAGCCCGCATCAATCAACGCGCCTGTGGGCTGAAAGCAGGATGGAGAGCACACTTTCCAAGAATACAAGGTGAGCTGTGGATCAAAGGGAAGGGTTGGACCCCGGGGAAGAAGGGGTTCAAGCACACACAGAGAATAGGGAGTTAAACTCTACCAATCCTGTGTTTCAGGCCCAGTCTCCAGTCGAGTAGACTCCAGGGAAGGGTTCGAGGTCGTAAGAGGTCATAACAGGCTGAGTGACGTCCCCGTGGATATCAGCTGAGGGTTACAGGTAGGTACAGTGGAGCCAGAATTCGGTCCGTCCAGTCCCTTTGCAAGATCAGTGGTTGCACAATCATCCGCATATCATACTTGTCTCTCTGAAAGGCCGAAAGAGGGGAGGCATAAGCAGTCATGTGTTAGACCTCCAACTCATGGAGCCCAGTGGAGTACATTTGTGTCAAACGACATATCAGGATTGTGCTACATCACAATCATGAGGAAAGGATTGGGTTCGACCTGAGTTAGGGGCCCGACAAGTCTGTTTGGGCTGGTGCATTTTAAGGGCAGATGGGACTGGGTTGGAGGGAGTCTGACAACAGGTAGATAGGAGGGGAAGGCATAGTGTTAGTCATGGTAGGGGCAGTCCAGCTGAAACTCGGTCTGTCCAGTCCCTTCGCAAGATCAGTGGTTGCACAATCATCGACATATCAGACTTGTCCCTCTGGCAGGCCGAATGAGGGGAGGCATAAGCAGTCATGTGTTAGACCTCCAACTCATGGAGCCCAGTGGGGTACATTTGTGTCAAACGACATATCAGGATTGTGCTACATCACAATCATGAGGAAAGGATTGGGTTCGACCTGAGTTAGGGGCCCGACAAGTCTGTTTGGGCTGGTGCATTTTAAGGGCAGATGGGACTGGGTTGGAGGGAGTCTGACAACAGGTAGATAGGGGAAGGCATAGTGTTAGTCATGGTAGGTGCAGTCCAGCTGAAACTCGATCTGTCCAGTACCTTCTCAAGATCAGTGGTTGCACAATCATAGACATATCAGACTTGTCCCTCTGGAAGGTCGAATGAGGGGAGGCACAAGCAGTCATGTGTTAGACCTACAACTCATGGAGCCCAGTGGGGTACGTTTGTGTCAAACGACATATCAGGATTGTGCTACATCACAATCACGAGGAAAGGATGGGGTGGCCCGACAAGACTCTGGGAAACGTTTGGGCTGGGGCATTTTAAGGGCAGGTGGGTCTGGGTTGGAGGGAGTCTGGCAACAGGTCATTGCCTTAAAATGTATGTCAACGAGGAGGAGTGTCTGTTAATTTGGCGCCTGTGAAAGGCTTTGGAAAAAATTATGGAATGTGTCAGGTCTGATTGTTGTGATCCCATGATTTCTAAGGGGAAGGAAAGGGGAGAAGGCAGGCTGTGCATGGATGGGAGCGGGTGTGCAGAAGGCCTGGAGTACAGTGGTGGTCTTGGGGGAGATAAATATGCAGATGTGATGGCAGGGTTTTGATGAGGAGAAGGCATGGATGTGAGAGTGGGGTGGGTGAAAAGGCAGGAAATTCAAGCGAAATTGCACCTGAGTAGTGGGTTAGGGGACAGTGGTGACGGCTCCAGTAATAACTTTCCAGTGCCCCTCTACAATTTGTAGTGCAAAGGTGGGAGCAGGAATTAGGTACTTGAAGTCACTTTCGATACCACTGGCATTTTGGTGAACTGATGTCCCTTAACTGGCAACCAATAAAGTTGACCTGTATGAACGCGATTGAGAATTGAGAATTCACTCGATTTTAAGAAAATAATTGGACATTTTCCTGCATGACAACAATTTTCAAGGGCAAAGAGCCATAGGGCCTCATTAAGAGGTGGGCGGTAAGGGGTTAACGGCGCCGGTAAATGCGCCAGAGCCGTTAATCCCCTACCCCGACCTATTACGAGGTCTGCTCGAGGGACCCACCAAGCAAGCCTGGTGTTACCAAGCGTCCTTAGCGGGTCCCGCAAGCAGCCCAGCATGCTAACAACGGCCTGTCATCAACAGGCCTGTTGTTAGCATGCTCCCCATTCCCATTGAGCCCTATGTGGGCTCAGTGGAAATGGGAATGGGGATGGTCCGGGTTCCCTGAATGGGTAAATACTGGACCCTCCAAGGTCGGAATGGCCCGTTATTTCCCCATTCAGGAAACCCAGACCTGGACCCGAGATTGGAGGCAGCCATGCCCTTATTAAGGGCATGACTACCTCCAAACTCGTAAAGAGGCCCATAGTTATTGGGTTGCCAAGAAGCAATATTCTTGGAACAAGTGCTCGGCAAATTGCTAGTTTGAGGTAGGAGTGACAATATACAGCATCCAGATTATATTCTGCAGATAAAAATGTATCAGTGTCAGTTAAAGAATGCAGTCATTTCAATTCAACAATGAGCTGTTTTGAGATGGATGTAGTATTAAGGTAAACCGATAAAGAGGTTTATTATGTGGTTGCAAGCACTTTGTGAATGAAATACCTAATGTTCCGAGTGGAAGGTCATTATTCTTCTAGTTTCTGTGAGATGTACATGCTCTTGAATATCAGTGCCTCTTATACACCTCGATCTCTCTTGTTTAATTGGCAATAATGACACTTTTAATTGATGCAAAGCCTCAGGGAAGTCCGGGTATGTTACTTATTTGAGAACATCCCTTGACAGTTTCAACATTCAACGCAAGTCCTGTTGATCTGGGTTTATACAATGATTTTGAACACTTAATGATTTCCGTTATTTTCCTTCATTGCTATATCAAAGGAAAGGCAGAAGCCATCATGACACGTGTGCACCTCATAATGTTATTACCCTCCAGGGGTCATTCGATGTTGGGCGGATTGGAGAATCAATGGTAAAGGTAAGGTGTGATGTGTTTATACCTTAATGTATTCCTCTAGCCAAATTCCAATAACTTTGAGGGCAGAAAAGGGGACAAGAAGCAGAATTAATACTTCCACTTGGCTTTCCTCCTTCATCTTCAAATTACATTTTAATTACAATTTAATTCATGCCTGTATGGGATTTGTATGCAGGTGCAACACCAGTGTATTTCTATGACATATGGAATACGCCTCCATTTAGCACCTGTGTCAAAAGTGGTGGATATGGAATACGCCTCCCTTTAGCACATGTCAAAAGTGGCGGATTCTATAGTAATCCGTTGGCAAATGCTTTCTGCAAAGGAGAATTTGCAAGAAGAATGTACATTTGTTAGAAAAATGAGCATGAAATGAAAGAGGAAAGGGCAATTTCACCCTTTTTTACTTTTTCATTTACCGCTTTGATCGTAACTGTTTAAAAGTGTGTGCAGGTAACCCAACTCCATGCATTTCCCCTGCATGCAATGTACATTTGGTAAAAAATGACACCAAACATGTTTTGTGCGGGTGAGGCTCCTTATAAAATAAATTATATTGTTCAAACATAGTGGAAGTTTTATTCTGTGGAGCAGATAAATCCTCTTACTGATGCTGTACATGTAACTGCTGTACTCAATGACATTGTTGTACCTTCTATTAATCATCAAACACCTTTTTGGACCACATGGAGATTACGAGTTTGGAGGTAAGTGGTAACGTTGGTGGTAACTATGTTACCGCCAATGTTACCACTATGCCAAATTACAGGTTTGGACATGAAGTGTAGGATTTGCCTCCAAGAAAATCCTGTAGGTAAGTTCTACAGCTCACTGCCGGAAAATCATCAGAATCATTGAAATTACAATGGCAGACATTCTGCTGTGGTAATTCTGAAAAAAAAGCCCCATTGAGTCCAATGGACTCAAATTAAATGGGCAATTACCTGCCACCACCACTTGTAATCCGGCGGAAACTCTGCCAGACCAAGTGACGGTAATAGTAATTTGTTTGGGTGGCATACCGGTGGATTTACCGCCAGGATACCACCCAACACGTAATGAGGCCCACAGTGTCCTAATATACATTTCCATTGTCAAACTTGTTGTGTCACATCTACAATTTTCTGTAATATTTTGTTTGAATAAAAAATGGTCTGATTGCATTGATAATTTGAACATATGTTTTAAAACACGTACATTATCCTACATTTGCATATTTTGTAATTGTTGATTTAATGCTGTAGAAACCAATCAACCCAGCCCAATTTAAAAATATGAATATGAAGAAAAAAGAGAAGATTTGTTTGTCATCTGCATAAAAATGAAATGATTGATCAAAAGAGGATATGGGGTTTGAGGGAGTTGAGCTATAAAGAGAAAAAAGTAAGGGTTCAGGGACTGGCTTTAGTGGAACTCCACAGCACTCGAGCTGAGCCGCTACAGACTGACACACCCAGAATACTGAGTAGGTTAAATATCAAAGATAAAAGGGAAACCAGTGAGTGACAGCACCCAAGAACCCTAAGGTACAAAAAGAGTAAAGAAGAGAACAGAATGATCCACAGTATCAAATGCAGCAGGAAGGTCTAAAAATATCAGTACAGATGAACGTTTAGAATGGTGAGGAGAGAACAAAGAATTAGAAATGGGAACAAGTTCTGTTTTTTTTAGCATGATGCGGGGCAAAAGCCTGATTGCTGTGTTAGGAGTTACAGGTGAATTGGTAAAATAGATGGTTGCAAGTAAACTGCCCTTTAAAGAATTCTGTAAAGAAACGGCAAGAGAGAAACCAGATAATAATTAGAAGGAATAGAACGGTCAAAGAACTATTTTTTTAGTAAGGGAATTATCGTGGCATGTTCGAACTTGAGGGAAATATACTAGAGGATAAAAAAAGATCACAAACAGTAGTATGCATGTAATCATCAAAGGATAGACTCAAGAAATAATAGTGGATCGAATAAGAGGCAAAGGGGAATCTGTGGGATGAGTTTGAGTCAGGAATAGTCCGTAATAGTCTTGTATCTGAACAGAGTGTAATTAAACAGTTGGAGAAATTGCTGGGATTAAATCACGAGAAGAGAGCTAAAAGAGATTCAAAGCTACAAATAACATATCCATTTTAGAAGTAAAACATGGCACAAAATGTGAATCTGCCAGACCATAAGAGATAGAATCATCTGGGAGTGTGAGGGGATAGGCTCTGATTGAGAATCTGACAAAGACAATGAGGGTAAGGAGGAACGGCGGTAATTAATGTAGCGTAATAATATCGTTACCTAGGAAAAGAGTATCATTTTAGGTTGCAAGAATAGATGAAAGGTTACTAACGCATGTGCTGAGATGAGTTTTTGGCATGTGCGTTCGGCGTGACAGAAAGCTGTATGAGCAAGAGAGGGTATCAAGTAATAAAATCGTGGCAAAAATGTCGCCGGTAAAAGAAATCGTTTGGTTTGGCCCAGTAAAGGTGTACCCCATTGTACCATTTAAGGGGAGCAGGGGTTGTGGGGTGTCCCTGATCCCCTTAAATTGTATAATGGGTCCGGGGGTTGCAGGGGTGTCCCCCGCATCTTTTACATGATTGTGGCGCAACAAAACACTGCATTTTTGCCGCAATATTTTGCATTCACAGCCATTTTTGCTGCGATTTTAAGACATGGAACCCAAGAGAATAGTGATGCAAGGCTGAGGATTCTTGCTAGAGGAAATACATGGCCTAGAAGGATGGAGAGGGTCTAGAGTAGTCCAGGTGGTTGAAGCCAGAGAAGATGTAATGTCATTGACATTCCAGGAATTAAATAGGGAAGGGGAAGGGGAACGGGAAGGAAGAAATTATAAGAGTGTTGAAATGGAGTTGGAGGAATCAAAATGATCCTATCACATTGTGAAAAAGTAATAGAGGACTGGTTACGAATGGGGGGACTGTGAAAAGGCGGCGAGAGAGCAAGTACTGAAAGATCATCTGCAGTATGCGAGAAACTGTGTGCTGTGATAAACTGACAATGAATGGTCTGATTTTGGAAATTAAATGGACTTTTGTGACAAGGGCTGCCGGATGCCTACGAGAGAGGATATCCAGGGGATTACTGAGATCCCCTTCACAAGTACCAGAGTGGATAATATCCAGTTAGCAAATAGTTGAGGATAGATCAAGGATCCCATCTGCACCATCAACTGGGTCTTAATTCAACACCCCCCCCGCCCGAAGTGTGAGTCCATAATTTTGGAAGAAATTCAGGTAGTTTTACCCCAACCATGTCAGTCGTCCCTCATGCAGGAGAATGATAAGTCTAAAAATTGCCACTCTTATAGTGCAAATTGTGTTTATGATAGTAAAATGGGTAATTGTACGCCCCTTCGGTTTCTTCTACTTAACACAAGATCTATGGTGAAGCACGTTGTGGAAATAGTTGACTACATATTGGAGAAAGATTTAGATATTTGCGCCTTGACAGAAACGTGGCTGAATGAGGCTTCAGGCCCATCCCTGGCGCTTGCTGTTCCCAATGGTTACACTGTTTTCTGTACCAACAGGGCAGGGTGGCAATTATTTATAAAACTCCTTTGAGATATGGAAACATGACATACAAGTCCCTGCTAGGTGTGAGTCTCTGTGCTTTAAAATTAGTACAGAGGCATCCACGATGGTGAATGTCCGGCTGATTTATCATTCCCCCAATATTATGCCAGTCTTTATAGCGCAAATGAATAGACTGAATAGTCTGGTCTTGTCCCAACTTAAAGGGATAGCCAAATGGATGACAATGGGAGATTTTAATCTATGGAAGGATGCCCCAAAGACCTATCAGCCAAGGCGCTAGATAGATTCATGAAGGCCATGGGCTTCCTACAACATATAGATAAACCCACACACTCCAAGGGTCATATATTGGATTGGGTATTCTCATCTAATTTAAAGATCAGCGTCCCTGATATCTCATTGTGCCCCTGCTTGGACAACACCGTCATTGAATTCAGGGTGGATATTATGACCCAGAGTAAACTGATCTCCTCCAATCAAAATTGCATCATGTCAAGAAATCTGAAAGGGTGAATCAAGAATCCTTGAGGGATTGGATAGTACCTCTAACTCAAGAAGATATATCACCTTCTGTGAATGTGGATGGATTGACTGACTCCCTCATGAACACCCTAGCCAAAGCTATTGATGTAATAGCCCCTATAAAAAATAGGAAGGTCATGAATCATATTAAAAAAATATGGTTCTCTGAGGATCTTAAAAAACTGAGAGTAAAAATAAGGAAAACATTCTACCTGTGGAAAAACACAAAGAAGGAAGAGGAAAGAATAATCTGGGAGTGGCTAATAGATTCAAAGTGGCAGTTATACAAGCTAAAAAAGGAATCTTGTGAAGCACGTATCCAAAATGCTCAACATGATTCTAAGGACATTTTTGCAATTCTTAGGGAACTGGAGAAGCCTGAGGTTAACCATCGAGAATCTATTGTTAAAGATCAGGAGTGGTGTACTCAAATACAAGAGATCATGATCGCTAAGTCAACAAAAGTAAAAAATGGTATCGAACAAACCATGAATTTATAGTGTATAGATCCTCTCAAGGATGTTCAGGAACAAACACCTACTGCCTTGCAGTCTACACCCAAGTTTACCTTTAGGAGTATATAGGAAGCAGAACTACATATTATCCTAGCTAAATGTAAGACTTCCATCTGTAAAGGAGACCAGTTTCCAGCCACGGCCATTAAGGCCTGTTCGGAGCTTCTCATTAGCTCCATAAGTAAGATTGTTAATGCTTCTTTTAAGAAGGGTAGGGTTCACACTAGATTGAAGGGTTCCTGGATCACCCCTTTGTTGAAGGAACCTGATCTTGACCCCAAAAGTGCAACTAACTATCGGCCAATTTCAAATTCGCCCTTCATTTTAAAGATTATGGATAGAGTTGCATATGAACAACTTTTATGCTATATAAAAGATCACCAGATTTTGATCGAAGGTCAGTCGGGTTTTCGGCCATGCTTCAGCACTGAATCTGCACTGCTGGAATTAAAGTCTAACATGATGACTAACATCATTGAGGGCACAACAATGCTGTTGATGTCCTTGGACTTATCGGCTGCATTCAATTTAGTGGATCAACCTCTCCTCTTGGACAGATTGCAGAACATAGGTAATTTTAGTGAACCTGCAAGGAACTGGATGCAGTCCTTTTTAGGGATGAGGACTATGCAGGCTTGTAGCAAGCAAGCATAAGCAGACTCCATTTCATTTAATTATAGTGTCCCACAAGGGGCTGCGCTTTCTCCAGTCTTATACCATCTTTTTACTGCCCCTTTCTTTCATATGTTTGAAGAAAAAAAGATCTGCTTCTCAAACTATGCAGATGATTTGCAGTGACTCATTCCCCTAACAGGCAACTATGAGAAGGACCCCTTAGCAGTGTCAGAGATATATGACCTCATACATGAGTGGATGGACATCACTGGCATGGCATTGAACCATGGTAAGACCGAGCTCATGATAGTTGGATCTAGACATAGGGGCCGATTCATGGAACAAACATGCGCCGAAAATCCCAGCGCAAGCAGGCACAAGGAGGCGCAAGCGGGAGAAAGCAAGTGCACGCGTGCGATTCAAGGAAGGCACTGCGATACTTTCCAACTGGTTGTGCGCCAAATCCGTGCATGGCGCACGCTGGCGCACACGTCTCCAAACAGCGTGCGCTAAGCGCACAGCGAAAGCGCACATAGCGCAGCGCACACAACAAAAGTGGGCGGAGCAGTGGGCGTAAAAGGCGGAATTGGGAATAACGCGTGAAAAAGAAGGCGTAACTGGGGAAGTACTGCAGGGAACTACACGGAACGCCCACACGCACGCACAGCAAAAGACGCGCACAGGCATCAACGCGTCCACCACACGAAGGCAGGTGGTAGCGTCCCCACGCACAGCATAAAAGTGCGTGCAAACAACAAACACGTACATACAGCTTACGATGAATGCCCCATTTGTCACAGCACTGATCGTGGGACACCGCAGGAGGAGGAGAATAGCCAGGGCACGTATATTTTCACCATGGACAAGCCTTTTTGGGATGCCTGACGACCAGGTCCATGGCAGGTATAGGTTTCCACCCCATATCATCCTAGACCTGGTCAGGGAGTGGGAAGATGACCTAACACCCCCCACCCTCTGCTCCCAAGCATTGAGCCCCTTGGAGAAGGTGCTCAATGTCCTGCATTTTTTGGCCACTGGGTCTTTTCAGCGGACTACTGCCATAGTGGGGGGGTCTCACAGGCCACGCAGTCACGCTGCCTACGCCAGGTATTGGCAATCATGACAGCGCACCCCTCAGTCCGCAGGCACATATACATGCCCAGAACACCCGCAGAAAGGCAGGCTGTTGTCCAGGACTTTTACATGGTGGCACACTTCCCAAAAGTGCTCAGTGTCATGGATTGCATCCATGTGGCCCTAACTCCACCTAGGGCCACTGAGCACATCTACTGAAACCGCAAGCACTGGCATTCCATCAATGTACAGGCGGTATGCGATGCAAAGGGAATCATCACCTCTGTCTATGCAAACTACCCTGGCTCCACCCAAGACAGTTTCATATACAGAATGTCCGCCCTGAGCCGGGCCCTGGAAGCTGGGCAGCATGGTGACACATGGCTCCTAGGTGAGTACAAATGCCCGTGCACATGCATGCGTGCCACACACACACACACACACAAATACACAAACCCCAATAATCACAACCATTATCACCTCTCCATGGGACAGTGCCTACCCTCTGAGCAACCACATGATAACGCCAATCCGGAACCTCACCGCACCACCCCAGGTAAGATACAATGCGGCCCATATTGCAACCAGGGCCATAGTGGAGCGCACATTCGGAGTGCTCAAGTCACGCTTCCGCTCCCTTGACCACTCTGGCGGGCAGCTACTCTATGCACCCCCAGTAGTGTGCAGGATCATTGTTGCAGCATGTGTCCTGCACAATGTTGCAACACGGCAGGGCGTACCGGTGGACATGGTGGTGCCCCCACATCCCCAACCACAGGCACAGGTGCTGCCCATGGGAGGGGATAGGGCACGTGGCGAGGAAGCCCGGACCCAGCTTGTGGCCAGATTTTTCAGCTAAACTCCCAACCCTGCGGAGTGCACACAGGCCTGGCACATACCAGGTGACAATCGATGATGACAAAGAGACAGTCAACTGTCACAACCTTACCACCCTGAGAATGTTGCCACGGAAGTGCTACATTGTGTGCATCCCTAGCTACTTAAACACAAGCAATCATGTGTGACCAAAAGGCACACATGCAAGGTGTGAATCACACAGACCTGCAAAACAGGACATGACTATCACTGGTATGTCACCAAACCCTCCCAAACCACAACATGACATGGCAAGCAATAGCCATACACCAACACAGTACCAAAAAGGTACACATTTCCATGTGAAAAATGTAAATGGGCATCAGACAATGATGTCTGACATGGAATCAGATGAAATGACTGACCAACAACCTCCCACCAAAAATAAGTCATACCCAAATGCATTCCAAAAGTTGTATTTTAAACATAACAATGAATGCCTGTCCACATGCACAATGTGCATTGCAAACTCAACACTGCAGCTACTGTGTGCCGGATCCACCTCCTGCAACACACTGCTCAGCGCACAGCACAGTAAACAGCCACTGTGTGTCATTCACACCCTGAGCATCACATCTAAGCGACAAACTACATAAAAAAAACAAAATAGGTATGTACAGGATCCACAAATGGTCATAGAACATGTGCTGCAGGGACACAGTGGGCACCAGAAGGCAAACAGAGTGTACACGTGGACATGTAAGGGTGGTTGTACATGTAGTGGATCATAGTGCAAGTGTGTGGGTCAGTAGGGACATGCAGTCAACATATGCATGTGAAATCAAGTAACCATCAGTGTCTTCTACACAACACATGTGAACATTCACCATGTGTATACCCCAGCATGTACAATCACAACTATCCCCTCACACCTGAAAGATAACACATGAACAGGGATTGATCAGCAGAATACATCATGTAAATAGGAAAGGACAATTACAATTTCAGGGTTCCCATCACACTGCAGGGCAAGGCAGTAGATGACTTGAAGTAGTAGTACGCCACAAAGGCCAAGTACTGCCACAATGATGTTAACAACCAAGGTAGCACAGTAAAACAATGTCACAACAGGATCTGAACCATGTGTGGCACATAACATAGAATGATGCACCACAAACGGATGTCTACTGTCACAGCTCCTGTGTACAGGCGCAGGAATGGCACAAAACAACTGCCCCCACCGGGGTCTGGGTGCCTGCAAGGTCTAACTCACACAGGCCTCTGAGACCCTGGTGGGGAAGGAGGGTCAGGGATATGCAGTTGGGACAGGCATTGGCATACTGGATAACCGGAATGAGGGGCAGGAGAGGGGAGTAGGATTGACACAGAAAAGTAGGGAATGCACCAAAATGTAGTACACACATTAACACATACACAATTAGATCAAACTTGTTCACATGCACATAGCACCAAATTACTCAAATGTAAGTCAAAGAGAAACTTATCTCTGGGGTGAGTGCTGGCCTCCTGCCTGCACACTCTCAGGTCCGGTAACCAGAGCATTTCAATGCTGCAAAGAGAGCCACAGTTAATAAACTGTGCGTGCCCAAAACACACAAACACACCACCATATATGCCCCAAAGTAACAAAATACACTACAAACAGACAAACTTGTGTGGATGCTTCATACCCATACGTAACATTACTCCTCTGATGGTTCATACACAGTCAATGCAGTAAGTCAGGCACCAGTGGGTGCATGGCAAATGGAACACCAATGTGTCACGATTCACACAACATGCAATGTTCCCTGTGTAAGCAGACAGACGCATATAGCAAGGTCTGACTTCAGAACAAGTCCTGTAACACCATGACCAAAATAAAGTAGCCAGTGCATGTATCAATTTCTACTTGGAAATGAAATGCACTGCACCCGAGTCTGTCCCTTGCTGTCTGTCCCTGTGAGCTGATTCATTCCATGTCTTGGAACGCTACATGACTAATACAAGTGCCTCAATGGAGCATGGTGGACCATGGTGGACCGGAGGGTATGTGCCACTGCCCCTGCACGTGCCCCAGACAACTTTCACATCAACTAGCCATCAGTCCACTAAAACATCTGAGCTGTATTGTGCGCTTCTACACCAATATTTGTCCAAGTTCACCATCAGTGCTGCTACTAAGCATGCATGTTCAACTGGCCAGGTGGAAGGTTTGCTGTGTTGTGACGCCCCTGTGCTGCTCAAATTGCCTGGAGTCCCTTGAAACACATCATGTTTTGCAACAAGCACATGTTCATTAAAAATAAGAAACATACTACACAATGCATAGCAATGAATGTACACATGAATCATTAAACACCCCATCTAGCAAAAGAATAACAGTGGACAATTACACCCCAATCATCCCCACTAGGGGTGTTAACACAAGTTCCACAGCAGCGGACATGCCACAGATATGACAGTCCATTGCCCTTATATAATAGGCAGTTACACCGAACCATCCTTGCGAGCCCATGGATAAGGGAAGCAGGAGTGGCATATGTGAGTCAAGGACCCCAAGCAGCAAACACATACACAAGACAAGCTTGAAGGGCCCAGCTGGAACAGACAGTGGATGCTTTCAAAAGCCACAAAGCACCACACCGTCACATGAAAGCACAATAGACTAGCAATTTTAAACTATATTAACTAATTACATTAACTATGAAAAACCTACTTTACCTATTTAAACTAACTATCAAACAGAAACTTAACTAACTAAACTAAAAGAAAAATCAAAAATGGCCACATATGACCCGGGGGGGGCACCCAGGAGGAGGAGGTACAGGGTGCTGCACAACACCCACATGCAATGATGCTGAGGAAAAAAAAAACCTCCATGGGCTCAACGCCTGCACAGCGCGACCTATGTGATTATCGTCCGAGTCTGGCTCTTCCTGGAAAGGAGGACGTGGCACAGGAGCATGACCACGCCTAGCCGCAGCTTGCCCCTCGTCGGCAGCAGGTCTGACGGACGGGTGAGCCTGGTTCTGTGTGGTGATGACATGTAGGTCTGCATGCAGAACCTCCGATCTCAGCCGAGATGGTATGCTCAAGCTGTGCCAACCTCTCCTCTGCCCGCTCCCTCTGGGACATCAGAAGGACACCCATAGTGGATCTGAGGGAAGCATACTCCTCCCTCAGGGCCTCCATGTGTGCCTCTGTGTGAGCAGCAATTGCTTCATGCAGAGACAACATTTCAGCCTGGCGTGCCCTGTCTGAGGCCGCCATGCCCAGCCTGACCAAGCGGCCGTGAATCATGCCGCCTGCTGCTGGAGAAGCACCTGCCTAGCAGGGGGAGCACATATCGGGCCACACGCTCCATGCTCTCAGCGATGTTCTCCATTGCTGCCCCCTGGTGTTCAGAATTGGCAGTCATGTCTTGCTTCCACTCAGTATACAGCGGTTGCGCGTGGCGACCGCGTTGCTGGGTTTGACCCCTGCGGGACCCAAGGACCGTGTGTCCTCGTTGTGTTGGCACCGCCCACGGCTGCACGACTACATGCCCCCGCCGATGTGCTGTCCCAGGCACATCAGTGACTGGTGTGGAGGGTGACCCTGCGTCCCGATCCACCACGGGCAGAGGTTCCAAGGCTGTCCGACCCCTCAGTGCAGGTGTCGCGGACAGAGGAGTGTCCACATCAGAATCACTCACCCCTGACATATGGACCTGATGCTCATCCAACTCGACATGGTCGTCAGAGTGTTCATCAGGGCTGGATTCGTAGGCAGCCAGAGACAAGATGGACTGTAGCACTTGGTGGTTTTCGTGGCCTACCACCCCACGACCCCCACTTGTGCTGGGTTAATGTAGTGATAACAACCCTGTGCCTGGCATGACAACACCATCCTCCGGCTCCATTGCGTTATCACCTGAAAAATAGAGAGGAACAAGGTCACTACACATGTTAGAAGCACACTACACACACACACACTGACACCAAACACATCAGGCAGACGTGTGACACACAAAATGGAACCTGGCATGCATGCTGGGTAAACTTGAAATTGCTTCTGTGATTAGACCTGTGGAAAGGTGGCAGTTTGCACTGAAGTGGGTCTATGCAGTGCAGCAAATATGTATGTTACTCACTATCTACATGTACAAGGACTTCATGGTGTGTGTCAGAAAATGTGAAGGTAGTGCAACGGCAACTTCAGGCATCACGTGCAATGTGCATTCAATGGGTAGCATATCTACATGCAAACCACCCCTCCCCCCAAGTGCAAAAGCAGGGATGCCTAGCATGGTATCAAAAGGCTGACCATAGACCTGTGTATTGACAGACAGTGTTGACCAGCATCAACAGCATCATGTGAGTCAAGTGACAAGACAGCAAATGATGATGGGACAGTAAGGAGGACACATGATGAAACCTCTGGAGTACACCCACGTGTGAAGAAGACACTACACCAGTTGGACAGAGTCATTGGCCATTGAACAGGTTGAGGCATGTGACCCACACAGATTGTCAGACCCTAAACATGTGTGCAACGCAGTACTGAGCAACAGTTGACATGGGAAGGCAGATGAAATGCCATGCAATTTGGGTCATCATGGACTTGTGTAACAATGATCATCCAGTCATGGACACATATGGGCATGCGTGAAATGCACATAGAGCATGAATGGGCACTCATGTACCTGCGGGGCATCTGAACTCTGCACAGTCCAAGTGAGACACCCTGCATCAAGTACTAAGGATGTACCTCAATGGATACGTCTGGCAGATTGGCCACTGGATGTTAGAATGTACACAGGAGGCATGACCAGGGAAGTAACCAAGGGCAATATTGTAGCAGACCAGTGCTAAAATGGAATTGGGGTGCAGAGCATGGGGTTGAGGGGCAAGGGATCATGTCTACATTGGCTACCGCCTTGCAGGCAGAGGACACATGCACGTCAGTCATGCTAGGCATAGTTCCTGGGCTGAGAGGAAGGTCACCCCACGCTACATGCAGAAGCGCCAGTGAGCTGGAACATGGACCGGAGGGGCATACTGGTAACCAGCATGTGACTAGGGTGCAAAAGTGGTGATGTGGACAGTCCCCGCCTGCTCCACATGTCCACCATCCAGCAGAGTAGACATGCATCAGGGAAGCATTGCATTACTCGCACATCATAACCATGTACACGTGACATGTAGTGGCAGTCATGCACAACACATCACTCAAGTAAAACACACACGTCCTCGACAAACACGCATCAACACTCACTGGACTGGGCATCAAAGTCCGGCATCTCTCCCACTCCTTTGACCAATTCAGATGGTATGAACTCCGCAAAGAGTGACTCATGCAGAGTGAGGTCTTCCTCCTCCGGTGCAGGCCCACCGCCAGTCACTAGAGTCAAGTTGTAATTTGAGGCACGCTTGCCCTTAGCTCTGCGTTTGAGGTCATTCCAATGCTTTTTGCACTCTTGCGCCGTGTGCACCTCATGGCTGAATGCACTAACATGTTCCGCAACTTGCCTCCAGTGGGTATCACGGTGGGTAGCCCTAGTCTGTCAATTAGCACCCACTAGCATGTCATGGCTGTGTTTCCGCACGTAGCCCACAATAAAGTCCAGTTCCTGTTTGCAGAAATGCTTCTTCCTGGACGTGCAGAAGGTCATGGCTGTGTGTGGGGTCCCAGGCTCTGCTGCAGGTGCAACCTTCCTCTCCTTGGATTGTGGCAAAGAGGGACGACCAAAGGCCTGGCTTGTGTCAGTGGCAGCTGGGTGCCCTCTAATGGACCCTGCGCAGCAACATCCGCTGTGGCAGGGTCATTGACCGCAACTGTCCTGGTTGGCAGACTCACAACCGGGGTGTTGTTGGGTGCATCTGCCCCTGCACTTGCCAACACCCGGCTGTTCGGGGCGGCAGATGACATAACTGCCCCAGGGACACGTGTCTTGGTCAGGGCAGCCTGCGTCCCCCTACGGTTTCCCTCCTGGCCTGTTGGAAATCTTCCAAGGGCTCTTCAATCGCCAACGCAGCCTGCGCTGGCAGACCCTGAGCCTGGGTGGTGGTGTCCACAGCTGCACCTGCAGCTACCACTACCCTTGGGCCCGTGGCAGTCGATGAAACAGACTGCCGGGTCACACGGGCGCCAGTGCCAGATGCAGAAGCTGCATCTCCCGGAACCACAGGAATTGGTGGCATGACTGCACCGACACATGGCACAACATCGTGCTCAAGTGGCGCACCCCTGCCTCGTCCCCCTCTGTGGCCACCCTGGACACCCTGGAGTAGCCCGACTCCCTGGTCACCCAGGCCACGTCCCTGACCACGCCCGCCACGAGGAGTATGCCCAGCTGAGGCGCCCCTCACCTTTGGTGGCCTCCCAACCATGGCACAGATGGAGTAGTGCCGGCACAGATGGAGTAGTGCCAATGGGAGGTGTACACCACAATTGACCTGGGCAATTGGTGTGAAGGGGGTGGGATGCAAGACGTTAACCGCCCCCCTGCACCTGCAAGGCTGTATGTGACCCCGGTGATGTAGTGACAGGTCACGCTACGCTCAGGCACCCCAAAACTGCAGTAAAACCGTGCACGCAACCCTGCAGCCTACATGCGTGGAATCAACCTCCCGCAGTGCACGGTGGCACCCAGTAACACAAAAAACGCATAGGCATGGGACACGCAGGCTACTATGACCTCGAAAACGGGTGCGATACACAGGGGCACCCGCAGTGGGAAAAATAGCATGCGCGACTCACCATCTGACTAGCACGATGCAGAAAAACACGCATAGCCAATACCCCCTCCAAAAGAAGAGATACGTCCTCGATCGCTGTGAATATGTGATGGCGCGCAAAACAATACTAAGCAGCTACACACGTTGGTCTCCACGAAAGGCACGCACAGCGAACTGCTGGCCCCGCTCACCTTTAACCCGTGCTGAGGGAAACGCCGGCGCGCGTCACGTCACTTACGCACGTAGGCCCTTTCCTCGGATTACACGCATTCACACGTGGACGTGCAGTTTTTTCACACGCGCTGAACCATTATGCCCACATCACGAGGGAAACGCCCACGCGCGTAATGTCAGAGAAGCGCTTACGCACTAAGGGCCTTTGGTCCAATGAAAACGCGTACGTGTGCTGACATGCTTACACGCTAAGGGCCTTTCCTCCAATTACACGCTGACGTGCAATTTTTCCACTTGCCAAATCACTCCGTATCAAGCTGGCCCCGTGAAAACACACGGAAGACCACGCTCCTGCCCAGAAGGCTGAATTACGGCCCTCCAGAGCCCCGAGCACGCTCCCACCTGCAATGTGCTGCTGCCTGACTGCCTGCTGCCCACGTGCCCTGCCTTTTGCTGCCTGCACATCAGCCAGTGGTGCAGTTGCTGTGAGCACCCCTGCTGGAACCGAAGACTCCCGACTGGGATTCCATCACTCCACAGCCCAGCCCCAGAACCCAGGTGCCCACCCACTCCTGCCTCTGGGGTTGCCATGTCCAGCATAACACCATCTGGCAGCACTGGCAACCCCCAGGCAGAGAGGCAGAGGGCCACCAGCTTCAGTGCCAGGGAGGTTGGTGTCGTGTGTCGCAAGTACTGGGGCAGTATGATGCCCTCTTTGGAAGTTCGCGCGCCGACAATAAAGGACGGACCAGGATCTGGATGGACATCGTGACTGCCATCAACACGGAGGGGGTGGTATTCCGCGACTTACATCATGTCACGAAGCGCTGGGAGGACTTCAGGTCCAGGACCCTCAACAAGGCCCGGCACCTCGCAAAGGCAGCGGATGCCGAGGGGCGCCGGAGCCAGCTGTCGGACCACCAAATGAGAGTCCTGGAAAGCATATGCCCAGCGCTCTACGTCCAGATCCTTGAGACGCAGACACGTCTGGAGTCGAGCGGTAAGTGTACATGCATTTGCAGAGTGATTGGACGCTGTGCGTGTCGTGGTGTGCCAGTAGTGTGCAGGTTGCACATGTGTTTTTGTAGGGCCATGTAGGGATGTGTATGAACATGGGCGTGAGGCTGCCACATGTGTGTCCTCTCATGTGTGAGACACATTGATGGTGTATGTGTTGGTAAGCATGCTGGACAAATGCAGGTGTGGGAGCACACATGTTTGAATTTCTGTGTATGTACATTCGCATGGTTGTGGCATGGATGGTGGTTCCTAATGCATGTATCTGCACTGTGTACATGTGCATGTGTGTGTATTTGACAAGTGTGCAACTGTGATGCAACATGGATGCATATGACACTGATATGTATAAGGCTGAATGGCAAATCTGACATGTATGGCGATCTCATCACTGCAACAGTTGGAGGAGATGTAGACATGCATGTAAGTGTGGTGGCGTGTGTGCATGTCTACTGCACTCCCTGTGTTTCAGGTGATGTCTGGCTCACCTTTGGATGCTCATGCTGTTGTATGTGTATGGATGGTGCTGGCTGTTGTGATATGGCTGTGGAATTGCTCAAGTGTGTGAGTTGAAATGACATGTGTGTTGGGGATTGTGATGCCGTGTCTGAAGTGTGTCCTATCTCTCCCTGTCTGCAGCGTCAACTGATGAAGAGGGCGGAGAGGGTGCTGTGGAGCACAGCGGCAGGGATCGCACCGCCAGCCGGAGACGCAAGGCCCGGCTCCCCTCCCAGGTTATCATCTCGTCAGGGAGTGAGGAGTCCAGTGCCGCGTCCCAGGCCGCAGCTGCCGAGGGTAGGTCCAAGAGGCGGAGGTCGGAGTTGGACTCCTCGGCAGCTGAGACCCCACAGGGTCCAACGGAGGACGATGGCACGGAGTCATCCAGGTTGGTGGGGGGTTTGGTGGAGGAGGAGGCTGTGCAAGGGACAGACACAGGGTCTGGTGCTAGTGGTACAGTGTAGGGGCAGAGACAGGAGGCAGCACAGGCCACCACGGAGGTGCCTGTGTGTAATCCTGTCCCCGATCCTGTAACTGCATCATCCTGCACCAGCAGGGATGCCTACGTACAGACCCGTTTTCAGGGAGGGGATCCGCTTACAACAACTGGCCTCCCTCTCCCTGCGGACATGGCTATCCAGGACCGGGTTGAGCCTGTCCTGAGTGGGATGGCGTTGCATCAACAGGGCATGCAAGGTGACCTGCAGTGTTTTCGTGAGGAAACATGCCTCGAGTGCCTCGTTGACCGCGTTGACCTACTGGGATGGATCACCATGGCCGGATTCCTCTGTTTGCTGGACCTTATTCCAACCCCCTCCTCACCTAAACCCCCTATGCGCCAGTCATCCTCCATGCTATCTTCCCACCCATGTATCAGCTGGGTACCCTGTGGAGTTGCCTCTGACCCTGCGGCCAGGCTGGTGGAGGACACATCCCTGCCACAGTCGGGAGTCGGACGTCCAGCAGGGGTGGCCATCTCAACAACTGCATCCCAGCCGGAGGAGGATGTGCAGGCAGCAAGAGGCAGGGCACAGGCAGAGGCACAGCAGCACCAGCAACAAGGTGGGAGCCATGATGGCTCGGGGCCTTCAACATCGGAGGAGCAGGCATCGGCCAGAGGGCAGGAGGACCCAGGACTGGAAGTGTCTTCCGTGTGGCAGCAGTTAGGACATGCTATAGATGCGGAGCGGCAGCAGCCAGCAGAGGCACGGCTCACAATGGTCAGGGCGGAGAACTCCATGCGTAGGGCTGTGAGGCGGGCCGAGTGCCTCGAGGCAATTCGCAGAGACCTGGAGGTCCACATGTCATCGTCCCTGCGAACCCTCGGGGCCATGGAAGAGGACCGCCTCTGGGACATCGAGCAGGAGTTTGATGATGCCCTGGCCTGGGAAATCGGGAAGTGAGCCGTCGGACTAGCCCGCTGACATTGTAAATAGTTTTTAGAGTTAGGTTTCCTTTTCCTTTTCCTTTTATTTGTGGTCAATGGACAATGCCACACACATTTCTATACAGTTTTATTTTTATGTGGTTTCTTAGGTAGGTTTCATTTGTTTGGTTGGGCTCATGGACCCTTTACATAGTTGGACAATGGATTGATTTGATTTATTTTTTGGATTTTGCACATGGATTCATGGATTTTTCTTTTGGACAATGGATTGTGAATAGTTTGATCATGGATTAATTTGAATATATTTTTTCATTTTCATCATGGACATAATGTAATGAATTATTTTTTGGAACAATGTATTGTAAATAGTTGGACTATGGAATAATTAGATTTTTTTTTCATTATGAACATGAAGCAATGGATTTTTTTTTTCTACCGTTCCTTTGGATTTGCGTTGGTGGAGGGAGAGTTTGGACTGTTTTTCTTTCAAATTTTTTTGGATTGGTTATAATGTTCATTCACTCATCTTTTGCACATGCTTTTCATTTAATGTTTGCTATTTTTGTATGATTTCATTTCATTTATTTATTTTTGTACATAATACATATTCTTATTTTATTTCCAGGTGTGGGATTTGCTCATTGGGTTGATGCATGTGAAAATGTGTGTTTACACAATCAATGCCAAACAGTGTATCTGTGTGACGGACATGTTTTGATGTACATAGTTGACTTTTGGTTTGTGTCTTGAGATAGGCATGTCAGTGTGGGATGGATTGGAAAACCATTGCGTCTCAAGAATGGGGTGGCGTGATGTGGTTTTTTGGTGTAGAAGTGGCCCATGATTGTGCTTCTTTATTTTGTGTAGAAGAGGGGCATGAGTGGGGGCCTGCTGGCAGGTGCCCCTCACTGATGGGGGGTGCAGGGGGGCATGAGTGGGATCTGAGTGGGGGCCTGCTGGCAGGTGCCCCTCAATGCTGGGGGGTGGGTGTGCAGGGGGACATTATTGAGGGCCTGCTGGCAGGTGCCCATCACTGCTGGGGGGTGGGGGTTGCAGGGGGACATGAGTGGGGGCCTGCTGGCAGGTGCCTGTCACTGCTGGGGGGTGGGGGTGCAGGGGGACATGAGTGGGACATGAGTGAGGGCCTGCTGGCAGTTGCCCCTCACTGCTGGGGGGTGGGGGTACAGGGGGACATGAGTGGGGGCCTGCTGGCAGGTGCTCCTCACTGCTGGGGTGTGGGGGTCCAGGGGGACATGAGTGGGGCCTGCTGGCAGGTACCTGTCACTGCTAGGGGGTGGGGCTGCAGGGGGACATGAGTGGAACATGAGTGGGTGCCTGTTGGCAGGTGCCCCTCACTGCTGGGTGGGGTGCAGGGGGACATGAGTTGGTGATCACTAGTGGAAGGTGACGTGTGCTGGCTGGGGTCATGCCCAGGGGTGCAGGGTAGTCCCCTGTGTTGTGGGTTGCCTGCAGGTGCCGTGGATGGGTTGGAGGGCACACCTGGCAGGACCCACACTGCCAATTCATGTGTGGGACTGTCCATGCACCCCACTAGATACATTTGCCCGCTCTGACAGCGAAATCGCGTGTGAAACTTCCCACGAACCCCAGTAATACACGTACCCCACTCGCACAGGGCCAATCGCGTGTGAAACATCCCACGAACCCCAGTAATACATGTACCCGACTCGCACAGGGCCAATCGCATGTGAAACTTCCCGCAAACCCCAGTAATACACATACCCCACACGCACAGGGCCAATCACGTGTGAAACTTCCCGTGAACCCCAGTAATACACGTACCCCACTCGCACAGGGCCAATCGCGTGTGAAACTTCCAGCGAACCCCAGTAATACACATACCCCACTCACACAGGGCCAATCGCGTGTGAAACTTCCCGCAAACCCCAGTTATACACGTACCCCACTCGCACAGGGCCAATCGCGTGTGAAACTTCCCGGGAACCCCAGTAATACACGTACCCCACTCGCACAGGGCCAATCGCGTGTGAAACTTCCCGCGAACCCCAGTAATAAACGTACCCCACTCGCACAGGCCCTTTCGCGTGAAACTGCCCGCGAACCCCAGTAATACACGTACCCCACTTGCACAGGGCCAATCGCGTGTGAAATTTCCCGCGAACCCCAGTAATATACGTACCCCACTCGCACAGGGCCAATCGCGTGTGAAACTTCCCGCGAACCACAGTAATACACGTACCCCACTCGCACAGGGCCTATCGCGTGTGAAACTTCCCACAAACCCCAGTAATACACGTACCCCACTCGCACAGGGCCAATCGCGTGTGAAACTTCCCGCGAACCCCAGTAATACATGTACCCCACTCGCACAGGACCAATCGCGTGTGAAACTTCCTGCGAACTCTAGTAATACACGTACCCCACTCGCACAGGGCCAATCACGTGTGAAACTTCCTGCGAACCCCAGTAATACACGGACCCCACTCGCACAGGCCCTTTCGCGTGTGAAACTTCCTGCGAACCCCAGTAATACACGTACCCCACTCGCATAGGGCCAATCACGTGTGAAACTTCTCACGAACCCCAGTAATACACGTACCCCACTCGCACAGGCCCTTTCGCTTGTGAAACTTCCCGCAAACCCCAGTAATACACGTACCCCACTCGCACAGGGCCAATCGCGTGTGAAACTTCCCGCGAACCTCAGTAATAAACGTACCCCACTCACACAGGGCCTATCGCGTGTGAAACTTCCCGCAAATCCCAGTAATACACGTACCCCACTCGCACAGGCCCTTTAGCGTGTGAAACTTCCCGAGAACCCCAGTAATACACGTACCCCACTCACACAGGGCCAATCGCGTGGGAAAATTCCTGCGAACCCCAGTAACACATGTACCCCACTCGCACAGGGCCAATCGCATGTGAAACTTCCCGCGAACCCCAGTAATACACGTACCCCACTCGCACAGGGCCAATCGCATTTTAAACTTCCCGCGAACCCCAGTAATACACGTACCCCACACACACAGGGCCATTCGCGTGTGAAACTTCCCCCAAACCCCAGTAATACACGTAACCCACTCGCACAGGGCCAATCGCGTGTGAAACTTCCCACAAACCCCAGTGGTACACATACCCCACTCACACAGGCCCTTTCACGTGTGAAACTTCCTGCGAACCCCAGTAATACACATACCCCGCTTGCTGTGTGCTGTGTGGCGGCCATGTATACTGGTACAGGGTTAGCGCAGCCCTTTGCGCTGGATTGGGAATTTTGATGGCTTTTCCCTGCGCAAGGGCCGTTCTTGGGGGCGTAACTGGCGCTGCTGCAGGGTCGCTACGCCACTGTGCGCCACGGCTGGATTTGGTAGCTAAAATCCATGAATATGCTGTGCGCGGAAATGGATTTTAGCGCACCCGGCTGGCACAGAGAATCGCACGCGCACACTGTGCGCCAGCCCCATGCGCCACTTGGGCGCTAAATTCTATGAATTACCCCCATAGACTTGCTAAACTCGTGCTAGAGTATGATTCTTTTTGCATTACGGATCAAGACATTCCGACGAAGGAAAACATTTAAATTTTAGTAGGAACATTTGATCAGACATTGAGTAAGTTCTGCTCATGTTAACACCCTGGTGTCAGAATCGGCCTATTATATTAGGCTGATCTCGCATAATCACCCATTCCTATCTCAAAAGTGTTGCACAACTATTGCTAGAGCTATTGTCTCTGCAAACCTTGACTATTGCATTTTTTTTCTCATAGGAGTGGGTAAAAGAGAACTAGCAAAACTTCATGTGGTGCAGAATAGCACGATTGGAGCAGTCATGGGTTTATGAAAGATTGTGCATGTGTCGCAGATAAGAAGAAAGTTACACTGGCTACCTATTGCAGAGAGGATTGAGTTCAGGCTGCTTACCATTACTTATAAATCCCTTATTGGATACTTTCCGGCTTATATTGCCAATAGACTAAAAATGAAACAGGTGGTACGCACCCTTCGTTCAAACTGTGACAAAAATGTACAAATGCCCAAAAACTTAATTGGAGTTTGTTAGAAGGGGTGCTTTCTGGGCTGCTGCCCTGGTTAAATGGAAAGACTTACCTGCAGTCTTAAGAAATTGACAGACACTTTAGGTGTTTAAGAATAAAATTAAAACACATCTATTCAAATAAAGTGACTGCCCAAACCCCTATAACCTGATTGATCACCATTGATAGTTTTCGGCGCCCATATGCCTCTGGCCCACTTTCGATGCACCCAATAAATAATCTAAAGTGAAAAAGTATTATGTCCCTCCATCCCACTACAAAAATGAAGCCAGATAAACCATCCTCCCTGCTACCAGAGCAATCACAGTTATGTCCATTTTTCATATACCGTGAAACTCCAGAATTCGGACCAACAATTAAGAAGTGATCACTTTTGCAGATACATCACATTTCACCAGAGAGCTTTGTACATGCCAGGAAGCTAGTTTGCGGATGGGAAAATCGAACCACCACCTAATGGAATCTTTAGTACAGCATCTTAAGTACGAGCCAACACAGAGCTGAAATGCCAATTCACAGAGCTGAACTGTCAAACAGGCACTTTTACCTACCTTTAAAAGGTCAGACATGGGTTTTTAACCCCTTCCAGCTACCAAGTAATTCATTGTCATCAAGGCCTACAGTGCCCGCGCTCTGGAACTCCCTACCACCCAACATCAGAACTTAGGACTCCTACACAACATTTAGAAACCTTGTGAAAACTTGCCTGTTCAACAACTATGATTAATATCTCATTCTCTGCTTCCCCTGTCTTCATATTCTGTACAAACGCTGTGATACCTCCAGGTGTGGGCGTTACATAAATGTAATAAAAAACATATTTAAAAAAATGTAAGATTCAATCAAGGAGGAGTGGAGAAATGACAACTAGCAAGGAATCCTTAGGGAGAAACCACTACCACTGACCATGCTTGCAGGGAAGTGAGGCAATCAACTGACAAAAAGAGAGTAGGACACGATTATTGGTTAACCTGATGAAACAGGCATTCTATAAAATCCCACAACATGGAGAAGGTGGGGGGGCACAGGAGAGTGTTGCCAAACAGGAGGGAGGACAAGGCCATAGAAAACCATCATAAAAGATGCAGAGCACTAAAGAGAATCCTGAAAGTCTGCTGAAAGTTATAGCTCAGATACTGGCTGAGAAAATACCCAGATGCTGGGTGAAAGCTGCAAGTCTGCTGAGGGCTATATCATATCTCTGATATAGATGGAGACCAGCCCCGGATAAGGAGAACAATTTGATAATGTGCTGAAGGCTATATCTAGGGTACTGGCAATGACCGGGCCAAGGAAGAGAAAGCAGCATAAAGTCTGCTTAGGCATATAGCTCAGATCCTACCTAGCACCAGACCTAGGGGACAGAGAAGGTCAATTAAAAGATGCTAAAGGCATCTGCCCAGGATGGTGACCCTTGGCTGGTGAGTAAAAATATCATACCACGAAGAAAAAAACAGTGCAACAGAGACATAATACTTGCTGGTATCAGTGTGATAAAAAGTATCATCTTTAGCCCAGGTGGAAAACCTGCAGCTAGAGGTTGATCATATCTATTCCTAAAACTGGACCCTTCACCAAAGGAGAGGAAGTACCTGCTGGAAGGTGACTGTCACAAAGCAAGCTGTGTTCTATCTTCCCAGGACTAACAGGTCCAAGTTCCTGCGAACCCCAGTAATACACGTACCCCACTCACACAGGGCCAATCGCATGTGAAACTTCCCGCAAACCTCAGTAATACACGTACCCCACTCGCACAGGGCCTATCGCGTGTGAAACCTCCTGCAAACCCCAGTAATACATGTATCCCACTCGCACAGGCCCTTTAGCGTGTGAAACTTCCCGCGAACCCCAGTAATACACGTACCCCACTCACACAGGGCCAATCGCGTGGGAAAATTCCCACGAACCCCAGTAATACATGTACCCCACTTGCACAGGGCCAATTGCATGTGAAACTTCCCGCGAACCCCAGTAATACACGTACCCCACTCGCACAGGGCCAATCGCATTTGAAACTTCCTGCGAACCCCAGTAATACACGTACCCCACACACACAGGGCCATTTGCGTGTGAAACTTCCCGCGAACCCCAGTAATACACGTAACCCACTCGCACAGGGCCAATCGCGTGTGTAACTTCCCACGAACCCCAGTGATACACATACCCCACTCGCACAGGCCCTTTTGCGTGTGAAACTTCCTGCGAACCCCAGTAATACACATACCCCGCTTGCTGTGTGCTGTGTGGCGGCCATGTATACTGGTACAGGGTTAGCGCAGCCCTTTGTGCTGGATTGGGGATTTTGATGGCTTTTCCCTGCGCGAGGGGCGTTCTTGGGGGCGTAACTGGCGCTGCTGCAGGGTCGCTGCGCCACTGTGCGCCACGGCAGGATTTGGTAGCTAAAATCCATGAATACGCTGTGCGTGGAAATGGATTTTAGCGCACCCGGCTGGCGCAGAGATTCGCACGCGCACACTGTGCGCCAGCCGCGTGCGCCACTTGTGCGCTAAATTCTATGAATTACCCCCATAGACATGCTAAATTCGTGCCAGAGTATGATTCTTTTTGCATTCCGGATCATGACATTCTGACGAAGGAAAAAATTAAAATTTTAGTAGGAACATTTGATCAGACATTGAGTAAGGTCTGCTCATGTTAACACCCTGGTGTCAGAATCAGCCTATTATATTAAGCTGCTCTCACATAATCACCCATTCCTATCTCAAAAGTGCTGCACAACTATTGCTAGAGCTATTGTCTCTGCAAACATTGACTATTGCATATTTTTATTCTCATAGGAGTGGGTAAAACAGAACTAGCAAAACTTCATGTGGTGCAGAATAGCACGATTGGAGCAGTCATGGGTTTATGAAAGATTGTGCATGTGTCGCAGATAAGAAGAAAGTTACACTGGCTACCTATTGCAGAGAGGATTGAGTTCAGGCTGCTTACCATTACTTATAAATCCCTTATTGGATACTTTCCGGCTTATATTGCCAATAGACTAAAAATGAAACAGGTGGTACGCACCCTTCATTCAAACTGTGACAAAAATGTACAAATGCCCAAAAACTTAATTGGAGTTTGTTAGAAGGGGTGCTTTCTGGGCTGCTGCCCCGGCTAAATGGAAAGACTTACCTGCAGTCTTAAGAAATTGACAGACACTTTAGGTGTTTAAGAATAAAATTAAAACACATCTATTCAAATAAAGTGACTGCCCAAACCCCTATAACCTGATTGATCGCCATTGATAGTATTCGGCGCCCGTATGCCTCCAGCCCACTTTCGATGCACCCAATAAATAATCTAAAGTGAAAAAGTATAATGTCCCTCCATCCCACTCCAAAAATGAAGCCAGATAAACCATCCTCCCTGCTACCAGAGCAATCACAGTTATATCCATTTTCATATACCGTGAAACTCCAGAATTCGGACCAACAATTAAGAAGTGATCACTTTTGCAGATACATCACATTTCACCAGAGAGCTTTGTACATGCCAGGAAGCTAGTTTGCGGATGGGAAAATCGAACCACCAACTAATGGAATCTTTAGTACAGCATCTTAAGTACGAGCCACCACAGAGTTGAAATGCCAATTCACAGATCTGAACTGTCAAACAGGCACTTTTACCTACCTTTAAAAGGTCAGACATGGGTTTTTAACCCTTTCCAGCTACCAAGCAATTCATTTTCATCAAGGCCTACAGTGCCCGCGCTCTGGAACTCCCTACCACCCAACATCAGAACTTAGGACTCCTACACAACATTTAGAAACCTTGTGAAAACTTGCCTGTTCAACAACTATGATTAATATCTCATTCTCTGCTTCCCCTGTCTTCATATTCTGTACAAACGCTGTGATACCTCCAGGTGTGGGCGTTACATAAATGTAATAAAAAACATATTTAAAAAATGTAAGATTTAATCAAGGAGGAGTGGAGAAATGACAACTAGCAAGGAATCCTTAGGGAGAAACCACTACCACTGAACATGCTTGCAGGAAGTGAGGCAATCAACTGACAAACAGAGAGTAGGACACGATTATTGGTTAACCTGATGAAACAGGCATTCTATAAAATCCCACAGCATGGAGAAGGTGGGGGGGCACAGGAGAGTGTTGCCAAACAGGAGGGGGGACAAGGCCATAGGAAACCATCAGAAAAGATGCAGAGCACTAAAGAGAATCCTGAAAGTCTGCTGAAAGTTATAGCTCAGATACTGGCTGAGAACATACCCAGATGCTGGGTGAAAGCTGCAAGTCTGCTGAGGGCTATATCATATCTCTGATATAGATGGAGACCAGCCCCGGATAAGGAGAACAATTTGATAATGTGCTGAAGGCTATATCTAGGTCACTGGCAATGACCGGGCCAAGGAAGAGAAAGAAGCATAAAGTCTGCTTAGGCATATAGCTCAGATCCTACCTAGCACCAGACCTGGGGGACGGAGAAGGTCAATTAAAAGATGCTAAAGGCATCTGCCCAGGAAGGTGACCCTTGGCTGGAGAGTAAAAATATCATACCATGAAGAAAAAAAACAGTGCAACAGAGACATAATACTTGCTGGTATCAGTGTGATAAAAAGTATCATCTTCAGCCCAGGTGGAAAACCTGCAGCTAGAGGTTGATCATATCTATTCCTAAAACTGGACCCTTCACCAAAGGAGGGGAAGTACCTGCTGGAAGGTGACTGTCACGAAGCAAGCTGTGTGCTATCTTCCCAGGACTAACAGGTCCAAGAGGCAAGATTGGTTCTATAGCCCTTGCACTGTGAACTCGAGAAACAAGCTGGGCAATATATCCCTGAGACTGTGTATGAAGACAGGGAATCCTATAGAGCCACTGGTGACTAAGGTAGAATTGTTCACTATTTTGCATAACCCCAACCTAGTAGCATTACTAATAGTATGATGTTCTGCAGATGATGGATGATTCCTGGAGTCAGGGGATATCTGCGAGACGTCCCATGCTACTGTTAGGTTCCTACAACATGCTGAGTCCTTCACTCTGATACGTTTAGCAGAGTGAACCCCCCCTCTTGTGATTAAGTTGACACCCTGGGCCCTATAGGTGCTCAACCCACCAAATTATATTGTTTGTGATTAAAGGTTTTGAACTGCATTTCTCTATCGTGTTCTCTGTTGCTCTTTCCTAACACAGCTCAAATAGATCTGACTGCCAAATTCTGTTTTTAAAATGCCCCCACCTGCAGAACATTTACGTATGTATTCCCTAAAATTGCCACTGTTAAAATATTGAAAATGTTAATTTATTTGTGGATCAATGGTCTAGTTGCAGTCACTGTACTTACTGTATTATATTGAGTCCATGATTTTGCAGAGTGATTTGTTTTCCTTCAAATGAGCAGGTTGGTGGGTGGGGGTGCAGGGGGACATGAGTGGGACATGAGTGGGGGCCTGCTGGCAGGTGCCCCTCACTGCTGGGGGGTGGGGGTGCAAGGGGACATGAGTGGGGGCCTGCTGGCAGGTGCCCCTCACTGCTGGGGTGTGGGGGTGCAGGGGGACATGAGTGGGGCCTGCTGGCAGGTGCCTGGCACTGCTAGGGGGTGGGGGTACAGGGGGACATGAGTAGAACATGAGTGGGGGCCTGCTGGCAGGTGCCCCTCACTGCTGGGGGATGCAGGGGGACATGAGTTGGTGATCACTAGTGGAAGGTGACATGTGTGCTGGCTGGGGTCATGCCCAGGGGTGCAGGGTAGTCCCCTGTGTTGTGGGTTGCCTGCAGGTGCAGTGGATGGGGTGGAGGGCACACCTTGGAGGACCCACACTGCCAATTCACGTGTGGGACTCCCCGTGCACCCCACTAGATACACGTACCCTCTCTGACAGCGAAATCGCATGTGAAACTTCCCACGAACCCCAGTAATACACATACCCCACTAGCACAGGGCCAATCGCGTGTGAAACTTCCCGCAAACCCCAGTAATACACATACCCCACTCACACAGGGCCAATCGTGTGTGAAACTTCCCACGAACCCCAGTAATACACGTACCCCACTCGCACAGGGCCAATTGCGTGTGAAACTTCCCGCAAACCCCAGTAATACACGTACCCCACTTGCACAGGGCCTATCGCATGTGAAACTTCCCACGAACCCCAGTAATACACGTACCCCACTCGCACAGGGGTGCGATCGCGTGTGAAACTTCCCGCGAACCCCAGTAATACATGTACACCACTCGCACAGGAAAAATCGTGTGTGAAACTTCCTGCGAACCCTAGTAATACACGTAGCCCACTCTCACAGGGCCAATCACGTGTGAAACTTCCCGCGAACCCCAGTAATACATGTACACCACTCGCACAGGAAAAATCGTGTGTGAAACTTCCTGCGAACCCTAGTAATACACGTAGCCCACTCTCACAGGGCCAATCACGTGTGAAACTTCCTGCGAACCCCAGTAATACAAGTACCCCACTCGCACAGGGCCAATCCCGTGTGAAACTTCCCACGAACCCCAGTAATACACGTACCCCACTCGCACAGGCCCTTTCGCGTGTGAAACTTCCCGCGAACCCCAGTAATACACGTACCCCACTCGCACAGGGCCAATCGTGTGTGAAACTTCCCGCAAACTTCAGTAATACACGTACCCCACTCGCACAGGGCCTACCGCGTGTGAAACTTCCCGCAAACCCCAGTAATACGTGTATCCCACTCGCACAGGCCCTTTAGCGTGTGAAACTTCCCGCAAACCCCAGTAATACACATACCCCACTCACACAGGGCCAATCGCGTGGGAAAATTCCCACGAACCCCAGTAATACATGTACCCCACTCGCACAGGGCCAATCGCATGTGAAACTTCCCACGAACCCCAGTAATACACGTACCCCACTCGCACAGGGCCAATCGCATTTGAAACTTCCCGCGAACCCCAGTAATACACGTACCCCACACACACAGGGCCATTCGCGTGTGTAACTTCCCACGAACCCCAGTGATACACATACCCCACTCGCACAGGCCCTTTCGCGTGTGAAACTTCCTGTGAACCCCATTAATACACATACCCCGCTTGCTGTGTGCTGTGTGGCGGCCATGTATACTGGTACAGGGTTAGCACAGCCCTTTGCACTGGATTGGCGATTTTGATGGCTTTACCCTGCACGAGGGGCGTTCTTGGGGGCGTAACTGGCGCTGCTGCAGGGTCGCTGCGCCACTGTGCGCCACGGCAGGATTTGGTAGCTAAAATCCATGAATACGCTGTGCGCGGAAATGGATTTTAGCGCATGCGGCTGGCGCAGAGATTTGCACGCGCACACTGTGCGCCAGCCGCGTGCGCCACTTGTGCGCTAAATTCTATGAATTACCCCCATAACATGCTAAATTCCTGCCAGAGTATGATTCTTTTTGCATTGCGGATCATGACATTCCGACGAAGGAAACAATTAGAATTTTAGTAGGAACATTTGATCAGACATTGAGTAAGTTCTGCTCATGTTAACACCCTGGTGTCAGAATCGGCCTATTATATTAGGCTGCTCTCGCATAATCACCCATTCCTATCTCAAAAGTGCTGCACAACTATTGCTAGAGCTATTGTCTCTGCAAACATTGACTACTGCATTTTTTTTTCTCATAGGAGTGGGTAAAACAGAACTAGCAAAACTTCATGTGGTGCAGAATAGCACGATTGGAGCAGTCATGGGTTTATGAAAGATTGTGCATGTGTCGCAGATAAGAAGAAAGTTACACTGGCTACCTATTGCAGAGAGGATTGAGTTCAGGCTGCTTACCATTACTTATAAATCCCTTATTGGATACTTTCCGGCTTATATTGCCAATAGACTAAAAATGAAACAGGTGGTACGCACCATTCATTCAAACTGTAACAAAAATGTACAAATGCCCAAAAACTTAATTGGAGTTTGTTAGAAGGGGTGCTTTCTGGGCTGCTGCCCCGGCTAAATTGAAAGACTTACCTGCAGTCTTAAGAAATTGACAGACACTTTAGGTGTTTAAGAATAAAATTAAAACACATCTATTCAAATAAAGTGACTGCCCAAACCCCTATAACCTGATTGATCACCATTGATAGTATTCGGTGCCCGTATGCCTCCGGCCCACTTTCGATGCACCCAATTAATAATCTAAAGTGAAAAAGTATAATGTCCCTCCATCCCACTACAAAAATGAAGCCAGATAAACCATCCTCCCTGCTACCAGAGCAATCACAGTTATATCCATTTTCATATACCGTGAAACTCCAGAATTCGGACCAACAATTAAGAAGTGATCACTTTTGCAGATACATCACATTTCACCAGAGAGCTTTGTACATGCCAGGAAGCTAGCTTGCGGATGGGAAAATCGAACCACCACCTAATGGAATCTTTAGTACAGCATCTTAAGTACGAGCCAACACAGAGCTGAAATGCCAATCCACAGAGCTGAGCTGTCAAACAGGCACTTTTACCTACCTTTAAAAGGTCAGACATGGGTTTTTAACCCTTTCCAGCTACCAAGCAATTCATTGTCATCAAGGCCTACAGTGCCCGCGCTCTGGAACTCCCTACCGCCCAACATCAGAACTTAGGACTCCTACACAACATTTACAAACCTTGTGAAAACTTGCCTGTTCAACAACTATGATTAATATCTCATTCTCTGCTTCCCCTGTCTTCATATTCTGTACAAACGCTGTGATACCTCCAGGTGTGGGCGTTACATAAATGTAATAAAAAAACATATTTAAAAAATGTAAGATTCAATCAAGGAGGAGTGGAGAAATGACAACTAGCAAGGAATCCTTAGGGAGAAACTACTACCACTGAACATGCTTGCAGGGAAGTGAGGCAATCAACTGACAAAAAGAGAGTAGGACACGATTATTGGATAACCTGATGAAACAGGCATTCTATAAAATCCCACAGCATGGAGAAGGTGGGGGGGCACAGGAGAGTGTTGCCAAACAGGAGGGAGGACAAGGCCATAGGAAACCATCAGAAAAGATGCAGAGCACTAAAGAGAATCCTGAAAGTCTGCTGAAAGTTATAGCTCAGATACTGGCTGAGAACATACCCAGATGCTGGGTGAAAGCTGCAAGTCTGCTGAGGGCTATATCATATCTCTGATATAGATGGAGACCAGCCCCAGATAAGGAGAACAATTTGATAATGTGCTGAAGGCTATATCTAGGTCACTGGCAATGACCGGGCCAAGGAAGAGAAAGAAGCATAAAGTCTGCTTAGGCATATAGCTCAGATCCTACCTAGCACCAGACCTGGGGGACGGAGAAGGTCAATTAAAAGATGCTAAAGGCATCTGCCCAGGAAGGTGACCCTTGGCTGGAGAGTAAAAATATCATACCATGAAGAAAAAAAACAGTGCAACAGAGACATAATACTTGCTGGTATCAGTGTGATAAAAAGTATCATCTTCAGCCCAGGTGGAAAACCTGCAGCTAGAGGTTGATCATATCTATTCCTAAAACTGGACCCTTCACCAAAGGAGGGGAAGTACCTGCTGGAAGGTGACTGTCACGAAGCAAGCTGTGTGCTATCTTCCCAGGACTAACAGGTCCAAGAGGCAAGATTGGTTCTATAGCCCTTGCACTGTGAACTCGAGAAACAAGCTGGGCAATATATCCCTGAGACTGTGTATGAAGACAGGGAATCCTATAGAGCCACTGGTGACTAAGGTAGAATTGTTCACTATTTTGCATAACCCCAACCTAGTAGCATTACTAATAGTACTATGTTCTGCAGATGACGTCCCATGCTACTGTTAGGTTCCTATAGCATGCTGAGTCCTTCACTCTGATACTTTTAGCACAGTGAACCCCCCCTCTTGTGATTTAGTTGACACCCTGGGCCCTATAGGTGCTCAACCCACCAAATTGTATTGTTTGTGATTAAAGATTTTGAACTGCATTTCTCTATCATGTTCTCTGTTGCTCTTTCCTAACACAGCTCAAAGAGATCTGACTGCCAAATTCTGTTTTTAAAATGCCCCCACCTGCAGAACATTTACGTATGTATTCCCACAAAATTGCCACTGTTAAAATATTGAAAATGTTAATTTATTTGTGAATCAATGGTCTAGTTGCAGTCACTGTACTTACTTTATTATATTGAGTCCATGATTTTGCAGAGTGATTTGTTTTCCTTCAAATGAGCAGGTTGTGCAATGTGTGCCTAGCTTTTCTTTCGACACATTGAACATGCTGAGGCAAAGCGCCTGATGAGGCAGATTACATGCTTTCAATTGCTTTCATCAAAAGCCAAAGAACACATTCTCTTTCTCAATTCCTGCACAACCTGCGCTCCTCTCTCCTGCTCCTTACCCCCATGCTCTCTTGTGATGTGGATTTGTGTGGGGTATCATTGGCTTTCACTTAACATCCGCAACACTACATGCGTGTGCGGATCCTGCCAACTTCAAATGCAGGTAAGAGATGAAATGTATTTTCAGTGACTTGCATTAAAGGGTGGTGTCGGTGGATCGGTGTGCGGATGAACCAGGGCGTAATACACCCAAAAAATTGTTACATGATGTTGTGGGTTATCTATCTAGACCCAGAAAGATGTGTGTGGTTGGGTGTTTGATTTTAGAGGAAATTCCACACTGCAGCATTCGAATGAACATTCCGCCTAATGGATATATGGTTCCAGACAAAGCTTTTGATTTTTAGATAGAATTCCATCATCATCATGGAGAAAATACAAGAAGTGACTGTACTTTGACAAGTGATTACGCAGCTTGAAACTAAAGTTTGATATCATGGTGGCATTTTGAGAGGTGTGAAGCTGATTCACGATATGTGCATACAAGCTTGGGTGCCAATTTGTAGCTGCTTCCATAGCGAGGGATTTCTCCCTTTTTGAAGTAAGAGGTATTATTTTCTTTAGATTAAGTAATTCAGTGATCACTCTCTCATTTACATATTTACTTTGAACTGGAATATTCTTTCTTCACTTAGTCATCCACATACAACTTAATCCAAAACTGTTTAGGGAGAATGTTCGTAAAAGCATTAAAACAGCCTGGGCTTGCTCGTGGTGATATGGCACCAGCAGTTCACGTGATACTACCCATTTTGGGTGGTATCAAGCCTGATTTGCAAAGTCGTTCCCCTTCTGTATGGCAGACTGAAACGCTATGGTCTGGAGGGTTGCCCCAAACAATGTCTATGGCTATGATGTATTCAAAGCCTTCTAGCATACAATCATCAGTTGTGTTACCAATGGTGTGGCAGAGTTAGAGACGCCCATGCAGCACCTCCTACAAGAACTTCTTTTTTCGAGAGTCAACAGGTCACATGATATAGGATGACAAAATAACTGTCTCTAAGCAGCCAACAGCTCTACTACTATTATGTTTGATCTACAGGGACAAAGCACCATTCTACTTTCTTGTCACCAATGTTTTCATCCATGGCAAAGTCAAAAACCGAAACAAGAGCCAGTCGCGTGCAAGATTGGGATATCTTAAGGTTCTTCTGTGTTTGATCAAAATGTTTCTTTCCAAGCCACATAGGCCTGTAAGAATGGTACACCTATAATCCCCTGTTCTAATTTCAGCTTGGTTTGCAGTTCTTTTACATTCACTCCATTCGTTTGGTGGTCCATTGTGAAGTGGTTAATTACACACTTCAGAAGCAGTGGTAACTGTTACCACACTCTTGTAAAATTCAACTTGGTGGAGAATATACCCAAGTTTTAACAGTATAAAAATGTTTGTGTCGGCATGAGCTGACCTAATTTGAAAACTACGCTGAAATGCTCATTTCTGGAACTGCTTGTTCTATATTTTATCATGGAGCCATATCGATTTATGGTTTTATTTGGGGCAGCTCTTATGAGGTAAAAGTGTGATTATTATTCCTAGCAATCCATTCATTTTATGTTTTTTTTTTTCTATCAAATCAGCACATTCTGCTCAATCTTGACTTTGCCGTTTCGTTTATGTTATTTTCTTTCTGGTTACAACAGCTGAGGTAACCTTCTGCACATTGGAAATTAAATTGTTTTTTGTTAGGTTTACTTTGTTGCACTGGAGAGGCTGTGTGTCTTTCTCTATAGTGTTGTACTATTGTCTAACATTCTGGTGATATAGTGCTTTCTTGGTTTCTGATGTTCCAAAATCCTGATGCAAGCACAAAATGAAAAAAAAACATATAACACAACCAGATGTGTTATTTGATTGGGTGGTGATTTATATCACACTGCATTCATCTGAACCAATTTGGCACAATGACAGTTTACTAGGTGTAGTGATGGAGGGAGATTGAAGGGGAAGTTAGGATAACTAAAAGCCACGAGTGGGCAACACATTTTTATCATGGGGGAAGACATCTGCACGGTTCTCTCAGACGTACGCCTTAAACACACTTCTGAAGCCTAATTGCAGACAAAGAAAGACATCGATACAGCACTGCAAAAATATAGTACACATTAAACCAGTGTTTGGAATGTGGGAGGTCAATTGAAGTTCAATTCGGGAAGACGTGTAGGAATACTGCTGTGTTCTTGTCCTTCCTAAATGTGTATGTTATCCCTGTTCTCTCATGTCCACTAGAAAACTGTTCAACATTTCTGCGAAAAGTATACATAGCATGTTGCCTTGGTGTTGATGGTCTTTGGGTCTTATTTAGCGTAATTTGCCACTGGGGGACAAAACAAGGGCCTTGCAGGAGTCTTGTGTTGAACAGGTGGTGAAGGCATTCAAATAGGCGCCTCTGGGCCAATATTGATTGAACAACAAACATGAGTTGGTCCTTGAAAACAAAGTAGAATTTCAGTGTGTTTCAGAAACATGACTTTTCGGTAATAATATCAGTGCCCTTAATGATAGGTTACCAATTGGTGGAAAAATGATCTAATTAAATGTTGGGCATGGGATTGGAGGCGTTCTTCTAATGCTAAGATCACTTTTTGCTTGCCAAAATCTCCAATCCACTCTATAAACATGTTTCTTCATTTATCCTGAATATTCTAAACTCACAAATCTCTGTTAAGCGTCATTCACATATTTGCAGACTTTTCAGAACTACTTGTCACTACCACTTTTCAATTTTGTGTTTATAATGACTTTACTTTTATCTGGAATATTCTAACCCACATTCTAAATCATTTTTTTTAAGTCTCTCAAAACCCAACGTTGTTTTAATATGATTGGATGTGATTAAGTATGCTGTCTTTTCTTTGAGGTGATGGCTTGGATAGTTAATGGGGCCCGGTGCTGCCACTTGTGCCATGATGCAAGGACATGGTGGAGCGTATAGGGTCCCTTGGCCAACCCCCACTATGCCTAGAGCAGGAAGCATAGGTTCACTACAGCAAGTCGCAATATAGTGATATCGCTTTGAGGAGCATAGCTCTTGCTTAGTCATTGTGTATGCCTTAACTCAACGGTAGGCACACACATGTCAACTCCACCACAGAGAACCCTTACATGATGTCCTTCCAGAGATTAACAATCTGTAATACAGACCATGCAGGAAATACTGACCGAGGTGTGGATACCCACATATGAAGAATCACCCACTCTCAGCCTGTGAAGAGAACAGTAAGTGGGTCAACAAAGCTTGTTGCTCAGATATTCTCTACACTCTCAGCATGTGCATTCATGCCAAAATCATGATTACGGCATGCACCACCAAGCTTTGTACAGGGAGCTAAACAATCATGATACAAATTAAAATATACCTGATGCACATTAGACCCGTACAAGGTGGGGGTTTTTGCAGACATGTGGGGCTAATTTTCAAGTCCCACAAAATTTGGATGCCAGGACTGTTACATTTACGCTTTCACGTACATAGGTCCATGCCACTGAGTTTCCCTTTATGCTCAACGAAGTGCAAAAGCGGAGTTGAAAAAGGCTATGTGCACATTTATATGCTGTACTTTGTCGCTCCATCGTTCAAATTGACTAAGCACCGCCTGTCATGTACGACTCAAAGGCGGTGTGTACAATGGATTTCTATCAAGTCTGTCTTCTTTTTGTTGATGCAGAAAGTAGGCGGACGACAAAGGAATCCACAGCATTTGCACTGGCATAAAAATGCATGCTGGCACAAACGCTGTAGTATTTGTATGGTGGAGAGGAAAGGACACCAGAATCGTACATTATGATCCCACCTCCTTTCCACCAATGAAATCAATGAAAATGGGTTGTGATGTGAATGAAAAGCATGAAAGTCTTATGCAAGGCCCAACGCAAAGTGAACTCTGGTGAGTGTTCCAAAAAGCAGTATATTCGGGGGTGGCCAGGGCAGATGGAGTGACAGCAGGAAGCCAGGATAAAAGAGGAGGTGGGAAGAGGAGAAGTAAGGAGAGGAGAGGAGAGGAAGGAGAGAAAAGGAGAGGACAGGAGGGAGAGGAGAGGAGAGGAGAGGAGAGGAGAGGAGAGGAGAGGAGGGGAGAGGAGAGGAGATGTGATTGTGGAAAAAGAAGAGAAGAGGGAAGGTGGAAGATCAATTGGATAGAGGAGGACAGAGGAAGAACACAAGAGGGAGACAGGAGGAGCGTAAGCACAGAAGAGAGGAAAATAAAAGCAAAAGTGGAGGGGTAAAGCAGAGGAGAGGAGGAAAGTCAGGATAGAGAAGAAGAAGATGAGAAACATATGTTTGTGGAAGGAAGAGGTTGAGAGGAGAAGGACTATCAGACATAGGGAGGTGTTGGAGGAAAATGCCCACCTGGCCTAAAAAAATATCAACATTTACATGGAGCCACTGGGGATATATATAAGAAGTCAGGTGTATCTGTTCACCAAATGTGTGGTGGGCTCCAAATATACTGTAGCAGTAGTCCAGATGTGTTAATACTAAGGCTTTGACTACACCATCCTAGAGGAAGAACTCGAGAAGTTGGAGGTATTTCATTGACACTGTGGCATTTAAAAAAGATCAGACCGATAAACAATAATTCTCAATTTGTTCAAAAATGCCAGCTAAATGTCTGGGCAAGCAGACTATTTATAAAAAAAAAAAGAAATGAGTAAGAATAGCAACTATAAATTCAATAAAGTATTTAACTTTACATGCAGGCAGCCTTGCAATGTACTAGGTTTGGATGCAGAAAATTAAATTAGGCATGGTGGTAAGGTGTGGGCATGTTTTGCTGCCATGAAGTGTTTGTTATTGAAAGAACAAGTACGTAAATTAATTGCCAAACTACATAAGAGTGTGTAATTAGTTTGTTGAATAATTATTCGTCCTTTTGTCTAGTAGCGAGAAATGTCAGACCATACTGAATTGAACACCTGCATCTAAAAGTGTGCTAAGATTAGAAGGTATCATTTACATATCTTTGCTGGCTATGCTTTGATGACTCAAGATTAATGAGTTGGTTGTTTCACAATGTATTTGCTGGAAATGATTTAAACAATGATACAGTTCATTTGAGACGACATCCCATAGCTTTAATTAAGCGTGTGCCAACAGTAAAGCGCTAATGAGCAGAATTCAGAGGGGCATATTGATGTACCGGTTGTTTTAGTTCAGTCATTAATTTGTTTTGTGACTTTGACAAAATATTAAAAAGGCAGGACTAGGTTCACTCGTGAGATCTGTCTCTGAAATCATCACTGAGTGTGTCTCTGAAACTGGAACGGAGTCAGCAATGGTTCAGGAGAGGCGTCAAGAGCTCTGTTCTCAGACACTATCTCGGTTGCTAGTGTTTGTGCCCTCCCTGACTTATACGTGCAAAAGAATAAAAACAGACAAACCCCAGACGGGGAATAAGGCACAGAGAGCAGGCTGCGAGAGTTCAAGACAAGGTTTATCTAATGAATGGAATTTAAAAGATCTCTAAGAGGGCTCTGCACAAGTTATCATTATATTTCATTTTATAAGGTAAATGACGCAACTAAAATAGGATACTACGTTGGTCCCAGATTGGTCAGTTCACTCGATGTCTCAGGTGGGGTGGCATCTCTTCCTCCGGGTTGCTTACTTGGTTGGCGGGAGGATTGACGTCAGTCATCTGTGCTACGCATGGGTGAAGGTCAGGTCGTTGGGAGGCAGGGTGGTCACTATCTAAGCTAGCATAATATATTCTCAAAAAATGCATGCACTAAATAACAAAATAGCGAAGAAAAAAGTATGGAGCACGGACTGGCACCTAACATGTGAACAAAGACGGAATATCAGAATAATGGCTGATGTCCCAGGAGAGGCCAGAGCGCACAGGAATTTGCAAGCTTATTTGATGCAATTTCCTAATGCGTTAGCCAGATCTACCTATCTAAGATTTAGATTAAACTTAATGGACACTAAAGAACGCTGCTATGTATACAACTCTACTACAGAGCTATTGTGTCGCTTTTGCAAAACCGGAAACGAGACGTTGAAACATCTTACGCTTTTCTGTTCTAACTTACGCCCACTAAGAACTCGCATGTTTGGTCCGGTGTTCGCAAAAGTACAGACACGGTGTGCGGATGATTGGTGGAAAGGGATGTTCGAAGGATCAAACCGTCCACTGATGTTTGCTCTAATAACATTTCTCGACGAACTGAATAAACGTCTAAAAGCAGACTTGGAAACAGCAGTCTCGGAATCCCATATTCAATGACACTCCAAGGAGGTATCACTCTCACTTTCTGCGTAATGATGATAACTCGCAACAGTAAAAGGACTAATCAAAGGAGATTCGTAGATATATGGAGGGGGTTCAACTCGAGGTCAGCTGTTGCTTGAGTGTCGCTTCTTTGGTCTCTCTGGTTTGTTGTTCTCCTTTTAAAGGTTTGTATAAACCGTATAAAAAAAAAATAAAAAAAAATAACAATTGTTCAAAGTCCTTCAGTAGTTTATCATGTCTCCTATAAAAGTCACACATATATCTATACTATCAATAACATTGGATTATACAAGTCTTAGGTTAAGGGTCTTGACCACTATAATACACTGGTTGAAGTTAAGGTATGTACTCATAAGAATCTCTGGTATGTGGCATTTGGTAGTGGTAGGCAACGATATACTGCAGCAGAGGTCTAATGTTAGTTGGGGATCTGCTGGGTGGGCATCATGGCGTGGTCAGTGGTCTGGCACATAAAAGGAATATCTTGCAGGGGCACAGGGTCACACTAGCCGTAGGTTTCCACTGATGTGGGTGTGGAGGCAAGGACACGTTTGTGCGGATGGACGAGCTATGTGCTTAGCTCATGCTGGTTCACATGCAGGACAGTGATCTCAGAGGAAGAGTGATGTGTTACATTTATTATGTGTTGTAAGCACCTCCGGCTTCAGCGTGAGAATGGAACCGCTGAGTTTTCCAGTCGGAGTGAGGACGAGGGTGGGAGCCCTGTGTCCTGCGCGCCTGGCCGTGCTGTTGCGAGGAAAAGGAAGAGAAGCATTTTTGTACCATCGCAGTGAGGCCTAGTCACCAAGATGGAGTCGAAAGGGGGTACAAAAATGGATGCCCTGTGTCCTGCTCAGTAGTCCCATCTATGCGAAAGTCAACCAAGGTTAACATCGCATAAGGCCACAGGGCGAATCCACTACTGTAGGCACTTGGTCCAAATTTTGTACTGAGAAGTAGAGGAGCCTGATGGCCCCTCGCTCCCACACATTCCCCCCTTTCGTTACATCTAAAGTAACGAATGATGACACTTTATTCTTTTCATTCTCCCTTCGGTAGTACTCAGCTTCAGCGACTGCTTCTTCCCAGGCTGGGGTACCCTTTATTGGCATCCATGCTCTGCATACACTTCTCAAGCTATTCCCTCTTCTTGCATATTCATCTGGAGTGCATGTTAAGTATATCCCACCATCCCCGTCCAAGTCTACCCATACCACGTTCTACCATTGTAATTCGGTTGGTTCCTTTATTGTGGGGTGGTATAAATTATCGACCCTGTCCCCATATTGCCTGTATATGGCACTCATCCTGTACATTGGAGGGTTATGTTCTCCTGTTTGTATTTGTGCATCTATCATAGTTGCTATTGTTGTCGGTCGGCCCATTGTTACCATCATCATAGTCGAGGTAGGCATACTTTTTGCGCAACACCGGAGTCTCAGTTGGCACACACAGAAGAATAGTAACAGAAAGACGATGATGGGGACTAGTATTTTCATCATCACATTTACCCATGATGGTATCCAGCTGAACAAGTTGTCAAACCATGTACTTTCTTCCGCTTTGCCCTCTGTTCTCATCTTCTCTCCTAGATTGTGGACTGCTGTTATCACATGTGAGAGTGTCCCATTATCTGAATCTTCAGATGGCACGAATGTGCAACAGGCCCCCCTCCCCCGATTTTTCAGCAAACACCACCGTCCATCGCCGTGAGGAGATCTAGAACATATCTGTTTTGCATTGTCATTAGGCGCAGGGCGCGGAGCTCTATTTTTATAACGTTGAATCCTTCTTCAGTATCGTTGGCCAGTTGGATGAGTTCCCAGCGTACTATTTGTAACCATTTGGCGTTTGCTCGTGCTTGGAGCCCTGGTGCTAGGAACGATGCGAAAAATGTGTCTCCACAGATGAGAACAGCTTGTATTTTTGCGGGATTTCAGCAAGGAGTTTTGATGATTCAGAGGAAATGTAGTTGGATGATCTTTTGCTTTGTGACAACTTTGTTTTCAGCTCATATTCTTACAACAGTTCATAAGCTGGAAGTTCATTGTTTTCTTGTTCAGGCGCTGCCGATTGCCCTGCTGCTGATTTCCCAGCCGAATCCCCTGCTGCAGATTATCCAGCCGAATACCCTGCTGCTCCTTGGAATTGGCTTTCTGGTATTACCATCACTGCTGTATAGAGAGTGGCTAAGGAGCAAGTACCCTTCCAGGATGCAAGTAGATGCAGGTATGCTTGATTGCCGCAAACCCAGTACATGTCCATGAGGGCGGCGGTGCCTTTTTTCATGTCTGGAATTATTACTGTCTTGTTGCATTTTCTTGCTTCCCCATGTTCACTTTTCCTTCTCCACGGAAGCATAGTTTGTGCAGTATATCTTTTTGTGTTTTTATGGGCTTTTCCAGCGCTGTAATCTATGTTAGCTTAGCAACATGCTGTGACCAGATAGGGGTGCACACTCCTTTTATCCATTGGAACGCGTCTTCAGCCAGCCCCCGGGGTGCTTCTGCTCTGCACTCAATAGTTTCATTGTGCCATTTGTTCTTGCATTACCTCGTCCCCTTAATGACAAGAAATGGCTCTCTGAGGCAAATCACTCCTTGACGCCGACTTGTGCATGTTCTCTCACTCTCCATTCTTTCTAGGCTGACGGTATGTGCCTGCAAGGTGCTTTTTATCCTACACAGAACTAAGTGAATTAAACATTGAGCCTCCGACAAGAGCACTTCTTGGAGTATCAACATGTTTGGTGTCTCTGATGCATGAGGAGTGAGTGAACAGACATAGCAGCTTTCATTTGTTGCTTGCTTTGCTGTAGCACTCATGTCCAAGTACCATTTGTTAGATTGATCAGGGTGGCGGGGGTCTTCTATTTCATCTAACCCTAGGTCATGATAAATGTAGTATCTTTTCCCTCCTGCCCCCCTTGTTCTTCTTCTTCCTTCTTCCTCCTTGTTGCTTCTCACCTTTTGGTAGTGTATTGGGAACATTCCAGCCCAGACAGTGTCATTGCTGTTGAATATGACATGTGTGTACTCATTAGTAGCAGCATAATATGAGGTCGGTTCTATGGCTATCTGTGCATGCGCGCTTGTATTTGCTATGTTGCTTGGCCAATAATAATCGCCATCATATTCATTCAATTCATAATCATTTGTCATATTTATGACAGGATGTGACAAAGAGACAATTGTTGGGCCTGCAGCGGCGTCTTCTGAATGTTGCGTTACATTTGTACCGTTAATACCAATGTTATAAGTTTCTCCCCACATTGTCTTTACTCCAGTCCATATTAAGTATGAACCTTCTCATATAATATTTGCCTTGCCGCCCCCTTTGTGCAAATCATTAACCAGAGATAAGAGAGTATAGTACCAGGCCATGAAAAACAGCATCACAGAAAACAAAATTGCAGCACATTTCAAAACACATCCAACATTGCTAAACCTTTTTTCCCCTAATGGCATCCCTATCACTATCTAACATAATTGCATTTGCCGCAATTGTACTTCGTTGGGCCATTTGTCACCTGGAGGGGTGATACAAAGTTTTTAAGTCACCAGAATATGTACATTTATTTATATATTTACATTTCATATTTACTCATTACTTCCATTTTACGATTTCTTTTTTACATACATTTCTCAGCCCTTTGTTTCAATTACGTCCTCTGTTCTAGGCATTTCTATAGTGAGAGAGAGAGAGAGAGAGAGAGAGAGAGAGAGAGAGATAGTGATGAAAAGAGAGTGAAAGGAAAAGGGATACGAACATGTGGCAGAGCAAACCAGAGGGCATTCCATCCTTTTATGTTCCTTCTTCATTAAATCATATTGTCATTGTTTCTCAACATCGTTTGTTGTACCAGTTGCACTTTCCTGTTTGATCTGAGGGAGTGTACTATTGCATGCCCTCCTCACATCTGAGAGGTGCATCCAATATTTCAGTCCCTTAACTATGATTGCAGTGGGTGTACTATGTATGACCTCGTAGGGACCATGACAGCTAGGTGAATTCCATCTTCTCACAAAGCTTCGGATGTACACTTGTGACCCTGGCATCGGCAGCCCACTGGGGCTGTCTGTAGCTGGTGTGGTTGTATCAGTTGCCACATTCTCAGTGAATGGTGGTGCTATTTGGCGCGCTATGCTGTGAACTGCGCACGTCAGCTGAGTTAAATATTCCTTAAATTCTTCCGCCAGCACTGTGGCAAACCCTGTGTGCATCTGATGCTCTCCTAATCGGGGAGAGTGGTGTGTGTATTCGCTGCCCAGTCACAATTTCATGGGGGCTCAGATGGTGGTCCTTGCACGGTTGTGTTCTGAGTTGGAACAGTGCTAGGGGCAGGTAATATACCCAGTTCTTTTACACAACTTTGATAATGTGCTCTTGAGCAGGCCGTTGATCTTCTGTACCATTCCATTGGCCATCGGATGATAAATGGTACACAGTTTGTGCTTTACCCCCAGGAGTGTCGTCACTTCCTTGAAAAGGTCATTCACAAAGTGTGTGCCGTTGTCTGACCGTACCACATCACATATTCCCTTCTCGTACTACACATTTCGCCGCACACTTTGCATCTGGGTGGGGACATGGACCTGCCTCCACCCACCTTGAAAAGGGACATACCACCACAATTAGATATCTTGATCCGTTACATCTCTCTCCCATGTCGGCGTAGTCAATATGGAGTTCTCTGAATGGCCCTACTCGTTGTGTCAAAGTGCCTCGCAATGTCCTCAATGTCATCCCTGAATTGTATGTTTGACATGTCGTACACTCTATGACAAACTTTGACAAATGCTCTTGTAGGTTAGGGACAAACCAATGTACCTGGATGTCTGCAGCAATATGTTGTTTCGCTACATGGGCTGGGAAGTGCAGCTGTTGGAATGCTACTTCTAGTAATTCTACTGGCCTCAATACCTTTCCTGTTGTCTCCTGTCTCCAAATGAGGTCTGTGGCTGACTGGTTGCACCCTTGCTTGCCCCACATCTCTTGCTCTTCTGGTGGTGCTCTCCTCTGTAGCTCTATTAGCTGTACCATGGGTGTGTTGCTATAGGCTTCTTCTAGTAGCTCTACAGTGGCTGCCTTTACAATGCATTCCGTTACTGGTGTTGTATTGAAATATGAGGCTTCCTTTGCCGCTGCATCGGCTGCCGTGTTTCCCAATGAGATTGCATCTGTATTGTTGGTATGGGCTTGGCATTTCACCAGCACCACTACCAATGGTTCCGCTAAGGCATCTATCAATTCATTCAGCAGCGCGGCATGCTGTACTGGTGAGCCATCTGCTCTCCTAAATCCCCTCCTAAGCCAGCGAGGCAGTCCTGAATGTACTGTGGTAGTTGCATATGCTGAATCTGAATATTTGGTCACTGTGCATCCTTTGGCTGTGCGTAATGCTTCAATTAGTGCAGTTAGTTCTGCCTCTTGTGCGGAGTAATGGGACGGGAGGCACTTTTCAACGATTGTTTCATAGCTATCTTCTACCATTCGTACTACTGCCATCCCTACATGTTTTTCCCCTGTTTCCAGATTTATTGATGCTGACCGATCGATGAAGTATATTTCTCCTTCCTTCAGGGCGTTTTCACTTGCTTTGGGAATATCATCACCCTCCCCCTCATACGTTGCACAGTCATGTTCCTGCATGTCCTCCATTGTGCATGGCCCTGTTATGAACATTGCTGGGTTTACCGTTTTACACCTGTACATTTAGGCTTGAAATTATTATTTCATATGCTGTTGCTCTTTGCGTTGTCAGTATGTCAGTATTGATTTTGACCACTCGAGAATTGCAAATAAGGAATGCTCGGCATATAGTGTTACTGAACATCCCATCACAATTGTCGCAATCTTTTCAATGGCGAAGGCCGCAGCTGCGAGGGCCTGTTCGCACGCGAAGTGACCTTGCATCACCGCGTCTAGTGTTCCACTGTAATAGGCTAATGGGTTGTGGCCTAATGATGTTTGTTGTGTTAGCACTGCTGTTATCAGTGTTCCATTGTAGTGTGAGAACAGGAAAAGTTTCCTCTCATAAACTGGGTTTGCGAGGACTGGGGCATCTGCAATAAGGTCTTTTAGTCAGAAGTACTGAGCAATCATGTCATGTGTCCATTTTATTGGGGCTCTATTCTTCTGCGCTTCTTTTAATGCTTGCAGTAATGGTCATGTGTATGCTGCGTAATCAAGGATCCATGCTCGACAGTAGTTACAAATGGCGAGACATTTTTGCATGTCCTTCACTGTTTTTGGTATGACTATGTTACGTATAGCAGCTGCTCTGTCTGGGAGTATTCGTTTCCCATCTTTCGATATCAACTGTCCGAGATATACAACTTCGGCAAGGCAGTATTGTAATTTCCCTTTATCCACCTTGTACCCCTTGGTAGCTAACACATTTAGTAGTGTTATGGAGTCTTCCCTGCACTTTTCCTCTGTTTTGCTGAAGACGAGTAAATCGTCTACGTATTGTATAATGGTGCTCTCTACATTTATGTTTCCAATATCTTCACGTAGCACTCTGTTAAAAATGCTGGGGCTTTCGCAATACCCCTGTGGGAGTCTGCGATGCTCATATCTGTTGTTTCCCAGTGTGAATGCTGTGAGGTACTGTGATCCTGGATCAAGTGGTATAGAGAAGAAAGCATTCTTCAAGTCAACCACAGTAAAACGTGTAGATTCTTTGGGTATACTGCACAGTATTGATGCCGGGTTAGGCAGTAACGGGAATTCCTTTTGTATGACGTCATTGAGTGGGCAGAGATCTTGGATAATCCTCCACGCCCCTCTCTTTGCTTTTTTGATCGGGAAGATTGCTGTATTACATGGGGAGTTTGATGGCACTATGATACCTTGGCTCAGGAGTGCATTTATTGTTTCCCTAATTCCTTCCTCTGCTTCTCTGGATATTGGGTATTGTTTCACTCTTGGCGGTATGGCACCTGGTTTAAGTTTTATCTTTATTGGTGTCACTTCATGTAGTAAACCTACATCATGGGGGCCTGTAGTCCAAATTTCTGGTGCCACCTTTGCCATGTCTTCCTCAAATATTGTTGGCGGGGCACTAACACTAGCCTCCTGAGTCTACCATAAAGATAAACTGCTTATTTCCTACCTCTGCCCCCACTAGTGGTTCATCTTCTGCACGTAGGGTGGTGGATAGGATGGGACACGCAAGTGCTCTCTGTGGGCTGTCCTAATCTGCATACCTCTCCTTTCCTGGTACTGAAAAGACATTATCTCCAACTACTGTTACGCCTCGAAACGGTGCAGGTGCACCATTTGCAGCTGTTGTGAAACTGTTATTGCTGGCGTTCCCTACAGTGTCTTGCCTTGCCATGGGCTGTGGTGCACTGTGATGTGGTTGTGGAGGTGGCTGTCTTTGTTGTATTTGGGGTTCGTTATAACACTGGTCCTGTGGTCTCCCACTCCCCATTGGTAATCCATAGGGGCTACCTGGGTGTGGGCAACCCATACCTGTTCATTGTCCCTGGGTGGTTGCCCTTGAAAGTACCCTGAGGGCCGCATTCTGCAATCTCTTGAATAGTGTCCTCATCTTCCACAATTCCAACATGACCCTTGCTGTCCTCCTCTCATCCCTTGCCCACCAAAACCTCTGTTTCCCATACCTCCAAACCCCCGTCTCTGGCCACGGTACCCACCTCTTCCTCTTGCCGGTCTTGCTTGCCACTGCAGTCCTCTCTGTGGCTCCCCTCCATTCCACGGTCCTTGCTCTCCTGTGGCCCACAGCGCTGCTAATCCGACTGGTCTGTTTCCCACACTTTTGTCCCGCTCGTTCTCTCTATCAGCAGTTACGCTGGCGTTTATGGCGGCGACCTTCACCAATTTGTTCTGCACTAGTTTTGCTTCGTCTGCCAACCGTTTTTGTGCTATCTCCTTTTCTCTCTCTTTGATCCTCCTACAGTGGTGTACAATTATACTCTGAATTTCAGGACAACCCTTGGCTTCCATCCCAGCTATCTTATCCAAGACCTTCTGTATCTCCTTCGGGAGCCCATTTTTGATAATGAAGTAGAACAGGGCAGTGGATTGATTCCACGCTGTGCCAGTTTCGCTTCTCCACAAGTCTTGCACTCGCAGTATGAATTGCGTAGGATCCTTGTTCTCCTCCATTGTACATTGCATCACTAAATGTAAATCTGTAATATCTGGAAATGTGTGCTGCAATGCGTCCCATACTTGCGCTCGAACATTGTTGAAGGGCGATCCATCATGGCGGTCACAACTCATGGTCACTCCTGGGAATCCTGCTATTTCCCACACAGCGTCTGCTTGATCACCGATGGCGGACACTAGCAAACTCTTTACATCACCTATCGCTAATGGTACTCCTGCCGTGTTTTTCTTGAATGCATGTATCCATTTCCCTGCCCCTCCTGCAAATGGGCGGAGGAGCTTCAACAGGTTGTTCTTGTCCATTTGGGCCCAGAGAATATAATGTGGCCTACCTGCTCCTTTATGTTTCAGCGGCATCTGCAACTTTGTGTTTCTTTCCTGTCTTACTTACCGTTCCTTTCTTTACCTTACTTACCAACATGTTCCCTACCCGCTGCCTTAATCTCCCCTGCCATTGTGGGGGCGATGGTTCATCAAAATCATCGAGCTGAGATGGTAGTAGGGATCCCATAGCTGCTGCTCCCTCTTCATACTCATATAAATCACTCCACACCTCTTCTACTTCCTCTTCTTGCTCGCCATTCTTATCTTGTCCTTCCCCTCGCTGACTTTCTCGGGTGGTTGGGCGTATCATTTTCACTGGTTTATCATTCAGATGGAACAGCAACTCTTCTGATCGCCATTCCTTTTCTCGCCCTTGTGATCTGGGTGTTCCCTGAGAAAGCACTGACTCTGCTGGCTCTGGCGTCGCTGGAGCTAACTCCCCTGTTGCGCTTAGCGAGGGTGTGAGATCTGCTATGGACAATGGTGGCACTTCCCCTCCCCCCGGCAGCATTTGGCCCTTATCACACAGTGCTCTCAGCCGTGTTATTTCCATCTGTGCATGCTCTAGCTGGTGGTCTAGATCTCTGGTTAATCGCACTAAATTTACAGGGGGTGCGCTCGTTGGGCCATACAGGCTTCCTTTGTCATATGGCGGCGGTGCAGTGGGTATTGCTCCATTTGAGGGAGTGGGGGTGGGCATGCCGGTACGTACAGAGGCTCACTATATCCTACTACTGGTCTTGTCATTAAGGGGTATATTTTGGTTGCGTCATTCTCAGCTGTGGTTGTTGTGCACTCATTCTTTGGTGTTCCACTTATCGCTTCCAGCGTATTCTCTTTTTCAATTGCCTCCCCTGTACTTACCTCTGCTTTGGGGGCTATTTCCTCAAACATTCGCCACAGATCTAACACTTCCCTTCTGTTCTGCAACTGTTTTCCCTTATACCTCGCCGGTGTGTGGACACTAAATCTAATACCCGTTTGTCAAACGACCCTCCCTCTGGCCAAATTGGTGTCACGATGTCCCCTTTTATCTCTGTCACCCACTGATCGTGGTATTTTTGTATTCTATCACTATATAGTGGGAGGTGCAGGCAAATGTGAGCTAGTGGTGTTATTCCTCCCATGACGATGTGTCTCCCTTCACTTGTACGTGCGCTTGCACCTGAGCTTCCCTCTAATCACCCCCTCCAACCACCTTTCCCCTTATACAGATCAACAATATGTCAAGCGTTTCTTAATTATTGGCAATTATTGTGTATCAATATTCAATGTTACCTTTGTAATTATCGCATTTACAACTTCGATAGTTTAGTTTAGCATGTATAACCTCTTACCAATAAATCACTTACAATATTTCGACATATGCGACAAAAAAAATGGACAAAAACTGGAGCAAAAACATATAAGACATAACATGCACTACCTGTGCACTTTTATTTTCTCCTTTGTTCCCGTTACTGAACACCTTTTCCCTTTCCCTGTTTTACCTGCTCTTCTCATTCACTCCCCACCTCTTACACCCTCTTACTTGTTCCCAAAGAATTCTTGCTTACATGGAAAAATAATATTCTAAATAACTACTCTGAGTCTACTCAATATACGAGACCCCTACTTTTTTCTCTTATCTTCACTTATTTATCTGCACTGGACAAGACATTGCTACGCGGCACTGCCTTCTACCCCGTGCGGGCTAGGATAACTCTTCTCTTCTTCTTCTCACTTTTTCACAAAACCTAATGGCCATGTAAAGGACAGATCAGAAAAAGGCTCAGCATCACGCACACAGTCCATACTCTCAGCTTTAACCCACTTTCACCTGTTCCCTTGTTCCCTTACTTTCCCCCTTAACTTTCCTTGGAAACCTTCGTAACCGGCACTCACGTGTTTGGTCTGGTAATCCGAGGGTCACCGTTCTTGTTCTGACCCCAGTCAGGTTCGCACCCCAACCAAACCGTGGCCCGCCTCGGCAAGCAGCTTTTCAGTCGGGTATTCGTCAACCGGGAACCCTTGACCCTTTCTTGTAGTGCGCACAGGCTGGTCAGCCGCAGAGGCGATGGTTTTGCTGGGGGGCGTCCCGGATCTCGCTGCACGGTGTGGGCCTCGAGGCACCTCTCCAAATCAAGTCGGGGTCACCAAATGTTTGCGAGCAGGCTGCGAGAGTTCAAGGCAAGGTTTATCTAATAAATGGCATTCAAAAGATCTTTGAGAGCGCTCTGCACAAGTTACCATTACATTCCATTTTATAAGGTAAATGACAAAACTAACATAGCATACTACGTTGGCCCCGGATTGGTCAGTTCACTCAATGTCTCAGGTGGGGTGGCATCTCTTCCTTGGGTTGGTTGCTTGGTTGGTGGGAGGATTGATGTCAGTCATCTCTGCTCCGCATGGGTGAAGGTCAGGTCATTGGGAGGCAGGGTGGTCACTATCTCAGCTAGCATAATATATTCTCAAAAAATGCATGCACTAAATAACAATTGTTCAAAGTCCTTCAGTAGTTTATCATGTCTCTATAAAAGTCACACATATATCTATACTATCAATAACATTGGATTATATAAGTCTTAGGTTAAGGGTCTTGACCACTATAATACACTGGTTGAAGTTAAGGTCTGTACTCTTAAGAATCTCTGGTATGTGGCATTTGTTAGTGGTAGGCAACAATATACCGCAGCAGGGGTCTAATGTTAGTTGGGGATCTGCTGGGTGGGCATCATGGCTGGCACATAAAAGGAATATCTTGCAGGGACACAGGGTCAAGCTAGCCGTAAGTTTCCACTGACGTGGGTGTGGGGGCAAGGACACGTTTGTGGAGATGGACGAGCTATGTGCTTAGCTCATGCTGGTTCACATGCAGCACAATGATCTCAGAGGAAGAGTGATGTGTTACATTTATTATGTGTTGCAAGCACCTCTGGCTTCAGAGTGAGAATGGAACCGCAGAGTTTTCCAGTCGGAGTGAGGACAAGGGTGGGGGCCCTGTGCCCTGCGCGCCTGGCCGTGCTGTTGCGAGGAAAAGGAAGAGAAGCATTTTTGTACTATCTCAGTGAGGCCTAGTCACCAAGATGGAGTCGAAAGGGGGTTTAAAAATGGATGCCCCGTGTCCTGCTCAGTAGTCCCATCTACGCCAAAGTCAACCAAGGTTAACATCGCATAGGGGCAAGGGGCGAATCCACTACTGGAGGCACTTGGTCCGAATTTTATACTGAGAAATAGAGGACGCGAGGGGCCAGATGTCCCCTCGCTCCCACACACCAGCAAAGTGTGGTAGGACTACTTCATACTATCACCAATTAATCTGTATTTCAAATAGGGCTTCAGAAAAACAATTTAACTAATAACCGGCGAGGGCCAATGAGCTTGTAAAATGAAAGCTCATTGGCCCTCGCCGGACCTTACCTGCCCGAGAAGGCTCTGACCTCTGTGGCATCCTGAATTCTTTCTGTGACTGGCCGCCATGGAAAGGGAGAGGGGCTACCTGTAGTCCCTTTGCCCTTTCCAAAGCAGAATTTTTTTTTGTTTACTTTTTCCAAATTCATTTTAATGGCCACGATGGAAACTAATGTGAAAACGTATTCAAGGTTACAAATTTAAGTTAATAGTTGGAACGTAGTTCCTCTGGAGATTGCATAGACTCAGGAGATGGAGACAAAGGATCCAACTGCATTAAAGGGAAGCAATGTACATCATTGATTTTGATACAAAATGTCTTGCGGAAGTAGAACATATGAGGAATTTTCCTTTGATATTCAAGTCTCTAAGAAATTGTCGTTCAATTTTCTTTTAAGGGTGATGTTTGGATCTAATGCTTTATCATCTCTAAATCTGTGTTATTGTATATGCACATCTGCAAACAATTCTCAAGGAATTCCCTCCTATCCTGTCCAAAAGAGTCTTTGTTTTTTGAAATGGAGGAAACTCTTTCTGATATTACGTGTTGTCCTTCATCTATTGACACCCAGTATTGACTAGCAAAAAATAACTGAAAAAGTCCAGCATCAGGTGAAATGCCCAATTCCTTCAGGGTATCCAGCTGCCTTGTAATAAGTAATGCCTAATTTAGAATGAGATATTTCTGACCAGATTACCTGCGTCTGAGTGCAATGTTGTACAATTACTGAGAGGTTCATCTCCTGTGTGCTTAATTTGTACAAAACCAGCAAACGCTTCACTGTAGTTATGGTTAAGTTTGAATCCCCATGGGAAGAAAACTGTTTCAGATGCTTTAAAATGTAGTGCCATTCAAAAAATCTCTATGAACTTTCCAAAATAATATACATCCAAGATATTTTATGAAGTTCTGGGAAAGGGCGAGCAACATTATACGGATTCCCAAAGCTTGTCATTCCCGTGCAAACCATCATAGGTGACTTTTGCTTTTACATAAAACAAAAATTGGTAGACAGATATATGGTAAACCTGCAAAGTAGTTAGTGACTATTTTCATTCTTAATGTGCACTTAATTTGCTGAAAATCTGTCAACCATATTCATTAAAATATCCACCTAAAAATGGAAAAACTGGCATTATCTGCATTTCAAACAGGTATTTTGGCCTTGTGTGGACATTTTGACATTTTGTGTTCATTGACCCTGGTAAGCTAGTTAAAAGAAACTTATAAACAACACGTAGAGGTGGGGGATGATTAAATGTGTATGCCTCTTCGCTTTTAACACCATTTCTAACACCACAGAAGAGGCTGCACACCCATGTGAATAATGTTTATCTAGTGGGGATCTGGAATCACTAAATATGAGATCTTTCCTTGAAGATGCTGGCCTATCAAAAAGAACGGGGAGAGCCCTACAGAATAGGACAGCCCAATTTATATGTATTGTAATACATTGGGCCTAAGTACGAGATTGGAGGTACCCTTGCCGGTTTTACCAAACTCGAAGCCGGGTCCGGCACCCGCGAATGGGCAATTACCAGGCTATTCCGGCCCAGCTGGACCTGGTAATTGTCCTTTCGCGGGTGCCGGGCTTGGTACATTCCCATTCCCATTTGAGCCCCATAGGGCTCAAGGGGAATGTGGAGGGTGGTGCACCGGTACCATTAATAATGGTACCAGTGCTACCATCATGTTCTGCTCACGGGTGGCTGTACGGCCACCAGGTCAGACCTGGTGGCTGCAAGGGCACCCGCAAGCAGAACTCCTAGTATGGCGGTACTGTAGAAATGGTGCGGTAGCGAAACCAATGCCATTGTTGCCTTACCTCCATGCTTGTAATGAGGCCCATTGTCTATGATTATTACAATGACATTTTGAGCTAGTTATTCTTTATGTTTGGAAGTACTTCCCCCACCTTCAAGAATGGATAGCAATTCAGGAAGGACAGCAGACAAGTTTTGAAATATTTCAAACATAAATAACCTAAACAACCATCATAACTGTCCCACCTCTGTCCACTATTTTTGATATGAAAGAGAAGAGTTTGGGGCAAGGAAATCAGGTCTCCTCCTACCTGCCAATCACCGGTACTTTGGGTTTTCCTGCTCTTTTCCCCGCTCTTTTTCCTACTCGAGCAGTCCTTGCAGCCACCTTCAGTGCATTTAGGGCTTGCGGATTAGGTCCCCTCCCACCTCCCACCTTCTGTGTTTGATCAAAATGTTTCTTTTCCAAGCTACATAGGCCCGTGAGAATGGTACACCTATAATCCCTTGTTCTAATGCCAGCTTGGTTTGCAGTTCTTTTACATTCACTCCATTCTTTTGGTTGTCCATTGTGAAGTGGTTAATTAAACCCTTCAGAAGCAGTGCTAACTGTTACCACACTCTTGTAAAATTCAACTTGGCGGAGAATGTACCCAAGTTTTAACAGTATAAAAATGTTTTTGTGGGCATGAGCTGACCTAATTCAAAAACTACGCTGAAATGCTCATTTCGGGAACTGCTTGTTCGATATTTGATCAGGGAGCCATATTGATTTATGGTTTTATTTGGGGGCAGCTCATATGAGGTAAAAGTGTGATTATTATTCCTAGAAATTCATATGTTTTATGTTTTTTTTCTATCAAATCAGCACATTCTGCTCAATCTTGACTTTGCCTTTTCATTTATGTTATTTTTTTTCTGGTTACAACAGCTGAGGTAACCTTCTGCACATTGGAAATTAAATTGTTTTTTGTTAGGTTTACATTGTTGCACTGGAGAGGCTTTGTGTCTTTCTCTATAGCGTTGTACTATTGTCTAACATTCTGTTGATATAGTGCTTTCTTGGTTTCTGATGTTCCAAAATGTTGTTGCAAGCACAAAATAAAAAATAAAAAAAAAACACAACCAGTTGTGTTATTTGATTGGGTGGTGATTTATATCACACTGCATTCATCTGAACCACTTTGGCACAATGACAGTTTACTAGGTGTAGCGATGGAGGGAGATTGGAGGGGAAGTTAGGATAAATAAAAGCCACGAGTGGGCAAAACATCTGTAGCATGGGGGAAGACATCTGCAAGGTTCTCTCTGACTTACGCCTTAAACATATTTCTGGGCCTAATTGAAGACAAAGAAAGACATCGATACAGCACTGCAAAAATATAGCACAAATTAAACCAGTGAATGGAATGTGGGAGGTCAATTGAAGTTCAATTCGGGAAGACGTGTAGGAATGGTGCTGTGTACTTGTCCTTCCTAAAAGTGTATATTATCCATTATCCCTGTTCTCTCATGTCCACTGGAAAACTGTTCAACATTTCTGCGAAAGGTATACATAGCATGTTGCCTTGGTGTTGATGGTCTTTGGGTCTTATTGAGCATCATGTGCCACTGGGGGACAAAACAAGGGCCTTGCAGGAGTCTTGTGTTGAACAGGTTGTACAGGCATTCAAATTGGCGCCTCTGGGCCAATATTGATTGAACAACAAACATGAGCTGGTCCTTGAAAACAAATAGAATTTCAGTGTGTTTCAGAAACATGACTTTTCGGTAATAATATCAGTGCCCTTAATGATAGGTTACCAATTGGTGGAAAAAAGATCTAATTAAATGTTGGGCATGGGATTGGAGGCATTGCCATCTTCTAATGCTAAGATCACTTTCTGCTTGCCAAAATCCACAATCCACTCTATAAACATGTTTCTTTATTTATCCTGAATATTCTAAACTCAAAAATCTCTGTTAAGCGTCATCCACATATTTGCAGACTTTTCAGAACTACTTGTCACTACCACTTTTCAACTTCGGGCTTATAGTGACTTTACTTTTATCCGGAATATGCTAACCCACATTCTAAATCATTTTGTTTTTAAGTCTCTCAAAACCCAACGTTGTTTTAATACGATTGGATGTGATTACGTATGCTGTCTTTTCTTTGAGGTGATGGCTTGGATGGTTAATGGGGCCTGGTGCTGCCACTTGTGCCATAATGCAAGGACATGGTGGAGTGTATAGGGTCCCTTGGCCAACCCCCACTATGCCCAGAGCAGGAAGCATAGGTTCACTACAGCAAGTCACAATATAGTGATATCGCTTTGAGGAGCATAGCTCTTGCTTAGTCATTGTGTATGCCTTATTTCACCGGTAGGCACAAACATGTCAACTCCACCACAGAGAACCGTTACATGATGTCCCTGCAGAGATTAAAAATCTGTAATACAGACCATGCAGGAAATACTGACCGAGGTGTGGATACCCACATATGAAGAATCGCTCACTCTCAGCCTGTGAAGAGAATAGTAAGTGGGTCAACAAAGCTTGTTGCTCAGATATTTTCCACACTCTCAGCATGTGCATTCATGCCAAAATCATGATTACGGCATGCACCACCAAGCTTTGTACAGGGAGCTAAACAATCATGATACAAATTAAAATATACCTGATGCACATTAGACCCGTACAATGTGGGGGTTTTTGCAGGTTTTTGTGGGGCTAATTTTCGAGTCCCATAAAATTCGGATGCCAGGACTGTTACATTTACGCTTTCACGTACATAGGTCCATGCCACTGAGTTTCCCTTTATGCTCAACGAAGTGCAAAAGCGGAGTTGAAAAAGGGTATGTGCAAATTTATATGCTGTACTTTGTCGCTCCATCGTTCAAATTGACTAAGCACCGCCTGTCATGTACGACTCAAAGGCGGTGTGTACAATGGATTTCTATCAAGTCTGTCTTCTTTTTGTTGATGCAGAAAGCAGGCGGACGACAAAGGAATCCACAGCATTTGCACTGGCATAAAAATTCATGTTGGCACAAACGCTGTAGTATTTGTATGGTGGAGAGGAAAGGACACCAGAATCGTACATTATGATCCCACCTCCTTTCCACCAATGAAATCAATGAAAATGGGTTGTGATGTGAATGAAAAGCATGAAAGTCTTATGCAAGGCCCAACGCAAAGTGAACTCTGGTGAGTGTTCCAAAAAGCAGTATATTCGGGGGTGGCCAGGGCAGATGGAGTGACAGCAGGAAGCCAGGATAAAAGAGGAGGTGGGAAGAGGAGAAGTAAGGAGAGGAGAGGAGAGGAGAGGAAGGAGAGAAAAGGAGAGGACAGGAGGGAGAGGAGAGGAGAGGAGAGGAGAGGAGAAGAGAGGAGAGGAGAGGAGAGGAGAGGAGAGGAGATGTGATGTGATTGTGGAAAAAGAAGAGAAGAGGGAAAGAGGGAAGGTGGAACATCAATTGGATAGAGGAGGACAGAGGAAGAACAAAAGAGGGAGACAGCAGTAGCATAAGCACAGAAGAGAGGAAAATAAAAGCAAAAGTGGAGGGGTAAAGCAGAGGAGAGGAGGAAAGTCAGGATAGAGAAGAAGAAGATGAGAAACATATGTTTGTGTAAGGAAGAGGTTGAGAGGAGAAGGACTATCAGACATAAGGAGGTGTTGGAGGAAAATGCCCATCTGGCCTAAATAAATATCAATATTTACATGGAGCCACTGGGGCTATATATAAGAAGTTAGGCATATCTGTTCACCAAATGTGTGGTGGGCTACAAATATACTGTAGCAGTAGTCCAAATGTGTTAATACTAAGGCTTTGACTACACCATCCTAGAGGAAGAACTCGAGAAGTTGGAGGTATTTCATTGACACTGTGGCATTTAAAAAAGATCAGACCGATAAACACTAATTCTCAATTTGTTCAAAAATGACAGCTAAATGTCTGGGTAAGCAGACTATTTATATATAAAAAAAAAGAAATGAGTAAGAATAGCAACTTTAATTTGAATAATGTATTTAACTTTGCATGCAGGCCGCCTTGCAATGTACTAGGTTTGGATGCAGAACATTAAATTAGGCCTGGTGCCAAGGTGTTGGCATGTTTTGCTGCCATGAAATGTTTGTTATTGAAAGAACAAGTACATTAATGTATTGCCAAACTACATAAGAGTGTGTAATCAGGATGTTGAATAATTATTCGTCCTTTTGTCTACTTACTCAGTAGTAGCGAGAAATGTCAGACCATACTGAATTAAACACCTGCATCTAAAAGTGTGCTAAGATTAGAAGGTATCATTTACATATCTTTGCTGGGTATGTTTTGATGACTCAAGATTAATGAGTTGATTGTTTCACAATGTATTTGCTGGAAATAATTTACACAATGAAACAGTGCATGTGACACGGCTTCCCATAGCTTTAATTAAGCGTGTGCAGTAAAGTAAAGTGCTAATGAGCAGAATTCAGAGGGGCATATTGACGTACTGGTTGTTTTAGTTCAGTCATTAATTTGTTTTGTGGCTTGGACAAAATATTAAAAAGGCAGCACTACGTTCACTAGTGAGATCTGTCTCTGAAATCATCATTGGCTGTGTCTCTGAAATTGGAACGGAGTCAGCAATGGTTCAGGAGAGGCATCAAGAGCTCTGTTCTCAGACAGTCTCTCGGTTGCTAGCAAAGTGTGGTAGGACTACTTCATCCTATCACCAATGAATCTGTATTTCAAATAGGGCTGCAGAAAAAAAAAAAAAATTGATACCCAGCGAGGGGCAATGAGCTTGTAAAATGCAAGCTCATTGGCCCTTACATGCCAGAGAAGGCTCTGACCTCTGTGGCGTCCTGAGTTCTTTCCGTGACTGGCCGCCATGGAAGGGGAGAATGGGCTACCTGTAGTCCCTTTGCCCTTTCCAATGCATACATTTTTTTTGTTTACTTTTTTCACATTGATTTTAATGGCCGGGATGGAAACTAATGTAAAAACGTATTCGGCTTTCAAGGTTACGAATTTAAGTTAATAGTTGGAACGTAGTTCCTCTGGAGATTGCATATACTCAGGAGATGGAGACATAGGATCCAACTGCATTAAAGGGAAGCAATGTACATCATATATTTTGATACAAAATGTCTTGAGGAAGTAGAACAGATGAGGAATTTTCCTTTGATATTCAAGCCTCTAAGAAATTGTCGTTCAATTTTCTTTTAAGGGTGATGTTTGGATCTAATGCTTTATCATCTCTAAATCTGTGTTATTGTATATGCACATCTGCAAAGAATTCTCAAGGAATTCCCTCCTATCCTGTCCAAAAGAGTCTTTGTTTTTTGAAATGGAGGAAACTATTGTTGATATTACGTGTTGTCCTTCATCTATTGACACCCAGTATTGACTAGCAAAAAATAACTGAAAAAGTCCAACATCAGGTGAAATGCCCAATTCTTTCAGGGTATCCAGCTGTCTTGTAATAAGTAATGCCTAATTTAGAATGAGATATTTCTGACCAGATTACCTGCGTCTGAGTGCAATGTTGTACAATTACTGAGAGGTTCATCTCCTGTGTGCTTAATTTGTACAAAACCAGCAAACGCTTCACTGTAGTTATGGTTAAGTTGGAATCCCCATGGGAAGAAAACTGTTTCAGATGCTTTAAAATGTAGTGCCATTCAAAAAATCTCTATGAACTTTCCAAAATAATATACATCCAAGATATTTTATGAAGTTCTGGGAAAGGGCGAGCAACATTATACGGATTCCCAAAGCTTGTCATTCCTGTGCAAACCATCATAGGTGACTTTTGCTTTTACATAAAACAAAAATTGGTAGACAGATATATGGTAAGCCTGCAAAGTAGTTAGTGACTATTTTCATTCTTAATGTGCACTTAATTTGCTGAAAATCTGTCAACCATATTCATTAAAATATCCACCTAAAAATGGAAAAACTGGCATTATCTGCATTTCAAACAGGTGTTTTGGCCTTGAGTGGACATTTTCACATTTTGTGTTCATTGACCCTGGTAAGCTAGTTAAAAGACACTTATAAACAACACGTAGAGGTGGGGGATGATTAAATGTGTATGCCTCTTCGCTTTTAACACCATTTCTAACACCACAGAAGAGGCTGCACACCCATGTGAATAATGTTTATCTAGTGGGGATCTGGAATCACTAAATATGAGATCTTTCCTTGAAGATGCTGGCCTATCAAAAAGAACGGGGAGAGCCCCACAGAATGGACAGCCCAGTTTATATGTATTGTAATACATTGGGCCTAAGTACGAGATTGGAGGTACCCTTGCCGGTTTTACCAAACTCGAAGCCGGGTCCGGCACCCGCGAATGGGCAATTACCAGGCTATTCCGGCCCAGCTGGACCTGGTAATTGTCCTTTCGCGGGTGCCGGGCTTGGTACATTCCCATTCCCATTTGAGCCCCATAGGCCTCAAGGGGAATGTGGAGGGTGGTGCACCGGTACCATTAATAATGGTACCAGTGCTAGCATCATGTTCTGCTCATGGGTGGCTGTACGGCCACCAGGGCAGACCTGGTGGCTGCAAGGGCACCCGCAAGCAGAACTCCTAGTATGGCGGTACTGTAGAAATGGTGCGGTAGCGAAACCAATGCCATTGTTGCCTTACCTCCATGCTTGTAATGAGGCCCATTGTCTATGATTATTACAATGACATTTTGAGCTAGTTATTCTTTATGTTGGGAAGTACTTCCCCCACCTTCAAGAATGGATAGCAATTCAGGAAGGACAGCAGACAAGTTTTGAAATATTTCAAACATAAATAACCTAAACAACCATCATAACTGTCCCACCTCTGTCCACTATTTTTGATATGAAAGAGAAGAGTTTGGGGCAAGGAAATCAGGTCTCCTCCTACCTGCCAATCACCGGTACTTTGGGTTTTCCTGCTCTTTTCCCCGCTCTTTTTCCTACTCAAGCAGTCCTTGCAGCCACCTTCAGTGCATTTAGGGCTTGCGGATTAGGTCCCCTCCCACCTCCCACCTTCTGTGTTTGATCAAAATATTTCTTTTCCAAGCTACATAGGCCCGTGAGAATGGTACACCTATAATCCCTTGTTCTAATGTCAGCTTGGTTTGCAGTTCTTTTACATTCACTCCATTCTTTTGGTGGTTCATTGTGAAGTGGTTAATTAAACCCTTCAGAAGCAGTGCTAACTGTTACCACACTCTTGTAAAATTCAACTTGGCGGAGAATGTACCCAAGTTTTAACAGTATAAAAATGTTTGTGTCGGCATGAGCTGACCTAATTTAAAAACTACGCTGGAATGCTCATTTCGGGAACTGCTTGTTCGATATTTGATCAGGGAGCCATATTGATTTATGGTTTTATTTGGGGGCAGCTCTTATGAGGTAAAAGTGTGATTATTATTCCTAGCAATTCATATGTTTTATGTTTTTTTTTCTATCAAATCAGCACATTCTGCTCAATCTTGACTTTGCCTTTTCATTTATGTTATTTTCTTTCTGGTTACAACAGCTGAGGTAACCTTCTGCACATTGGAAATTAAATTGTTTTTTGTTAGGTTTACATTGTTGCACTGGAGAGGCTTTGTGTCTTTCTCTATAGCGTTGTACTATTGTCTAACATTCTGTTGATATAGTGCTTTCTTGGTTTCTGATGTTCCAAAATGCTGTTGCAAGCACAAAATAAAAAATAAAAAAAAAAAACACAACCAGATGTGTTATTTGATTGGGTGGTGATTTATATCACACTGCATTCATCTGAACCACTTTGGCACAATGACAGTTTACTAGGTGTAGCGATGGAGGGAGATTGGAGGGGAAGTTAGGATAACTAAAAGCCACGAGTGGGCAAAACATCTGTAGCATGGGGGAAGACATCTGCAAGGTTCTCTCTGACTTACGCCTTAAACATACTTCTAGGGCCTAATTGCAGACAAAGAAAGACATCGATACAGCACTGCAAAAATATAGCACAAATTAAACCAGTGAATGGAATGTGGGAGGTCAATTGAAGTTCAATTCGGGAAGACGTGTAGGAATGGTGCTGTGTACTTGTCCTTCCTAAAAGTGTATATTATCCATTATCCCTGTTCTCTCATGTCCACTGGAAAACTGTTCAACATTTCTGCGAAAGGTATACATAGCATGTTGCCTTGGTGTTGATGGTCTTTGGGTCTTATTGAGCATCATGTGCCACTGGGGGACAAAACAAGGGCCTTGCAGGAGTCTTGTGTTGAACAGGTTGTACAGGCATTCAAATTGGCGCCTCTGGGCCAATATTGATTGAACAACAAACATGAGTTGGTCCTTGAAAACAAATAGAATTTCAGTGTGTTTCAGAAACATGACTTTTCGGTAATAATATCAGTGCCCTTAATGATAGGTTTCCAATTGGTGGAAAAAAGATCTAATTAAATGTTGGGCATGGGATTGGAGGCGTTGCCATCTTCTAATGCTAAGATCACTTTCTGCTTGCCAAAATCCACAATCCACTCTAGAAACATGTTTCTTTATTTATCCTGAATATTCTAAACTCACAAATCTCTGTTAAGCGTCATCCACATATTTGCAGACTTTTCAGAACTACTTGTCACTACCACTTTTCAACTTCGGGCTTATAGTGACTTTACTTTTATCCGGAATATGCTAACCCACATTCTAAATCATTTTGTTTTTAAGTCTCTCAAAACCCAACGTTGTTTTAATACGATTGGATGTGATTAAGTATGCTGTCTTTTCTTTGAGGTGATGGCTTGGATGGTTAATGGGGCCTGGTGCTGCCACTTGTGCCATAATGCAAGGACATGGTGGAGTGTATAGGGTCCCTTGGCCAACCCCCACTATGCCCAGAGCAGGAAGCATAGGTTCACTACAGCAAGTCACAATATAGTGATATCGCTTTGAGGAGCATAGCTCTTGCTTAGTCATTGTGTATGCCTTATTTCACCGGTAGGCACACACATGTCAACTCCACCACAGAGAACCGTTACATGATGTCCTTGCAGAGATTAAAAATCTGTAATACAGACCATGCAGGAAATACTGACAGAGGTGTGGATACCCACATATGAAGAATCGCTCACTCTCAGCCTGTGAAGAGAACAGTAAGTGGGTCAACAAAGCTTGTTGCTCAGATATTCTCCACACTCTCAGCATGTGCATTCATGCCAAAATCATGATTACGGCATGCACCACCAAGCTTTGTACAGGGAGCTAAACAATCATGATACAAATTAAAATATACCTGATGCACATTAGACCCGTACAAGGTGGGGGTTTTTGCAGACATGTGGGGCTAATTTTCAAGTCCCACAAAATTTGGATGCCAGGACTGTTACATTTACGCTTTCACGTACATAGGTCCATGCCACTGAGTTTCCCTTTATGCTCAACGAAGTGCAAAAGCGGAGTTGAAAAAGGCTATGTGCACATTTATATGCTGTACTTTGTCGCTCCATCGTTCAAATTGACTAAGCACCGCCTGTCATGTACGACTCAAAGGCGGTGTGTACAATGGATTTCTATCAAGTCTGTCTTCTTTTTGTTGATGCAGAAAGTAGGCGGACGACAAAGGAATCCACAGCATTTGCACTGGCATAAAAATGCATGCTGGCACAAACGCTGTAGTATTTGTATGGTGGAGAGGAAAGGACACCAGAATCGTACATTATGATCCCACCTCCTTTCCACCAATGAAATCAATGAAAATGGGTTGTGATGTGAATGAAAAGCATGAAAGTCTTATGCAAGGCCCAACGCAAAGTGAACTCTGGTGAGTGTTCCAAAAAGCAGTATATTCGGGGGTGGCCAGGGCAGATGGAGTGACAGCAGGAAGCCAGGATAAAAGAGGAGGTGGGAAGAGGAGAAGTAAGGAGAGGAGAGGAGAGGAAGGAGAGAAAAGGAGAGGACAGGAGGGAGAGGAGAGGAGAGGAGAGGAGAGGAGAGGAGAGGAGAGGAGAGGAGAGGAGGGGAGAGGAGAGGAGATGTGATTGTGGAAAAAGAAGAGAAGAGGGAAGGTGGAAGATCAATTGGATAGAGGAGGACAGAGGAAGAACACAAGAGGGAGACAGGAGGAGCGTAAGCACAGAAGAGAGGAAAATAAAAGCAAAAGTGGAGAGGTAAAGCAGAGGAGAGGAGGAAAGTCAGGATAGAGAAGAAGAAGATGAGAAACATATGTTTGTGTAAGGAAGAGGTTGAGAGGAGAAGGACTATCAGACATAAGGAGGTGTTGGAGGAAAATGCCCATCTGGCCTAAATAAATATCAATATTTACATGGAGCCACTGGGGCTATATATAAGAAGTTAGGCATATCTGTTCACCAAATGTGTGGTGGGCTACAAATATACTGTAGCAGTAGTCCAGATGTGTTAATACTAAGGCTTTGACTACACCATCCTAGAGGAAGAACTCGAGAAGTTGGAGGTATTTCATTGACACTGTGGCATTTAAAAAAGATCAGACCGATAAACAATAATTCTCAATTTGTTCAAAAATGACAGCTAAATGTCTGGGTAAGCAGACTATATATAAAAAAAAAGAAATGAGTAAGAATAGCAACTTTAATTTGAATAATGTATTTAACTTTGCATGCAGGCCGCCTTGCAATGTACTAGGTTTGGATGCAGAACATTAAATTAGGCCTGGTGCCAAGGTGTTGGCATGTTTTGCTGCCATGAAATGTTTGTTATTGAAAGAACAAGTACATTAATGTATTGCCAAACTACACAAGAGTGTGTAATCAGGATGTTGAATAATTATTCGTCCTTTTGTCTACTTACTCAGTAGTAGCGAGAAATGTCAGACCATACTGAATTAAACACCTGCATCTAAAAGTGTGCTAAGATTAGAAGGTATCATTTACATATCTTTGCTGGGTATGTTTTGATGACTCAAGATTAATGAGTTGATTGTTTCACAATGTATTTGCTGGAAATAATTTACACAATGAAACAGTGCATGTGACACGGCTTCCCATAGCTTTAATTAAGCGTGTGCAGTAAAGTAAAGTGCTAATGAGCAGAATTCAGAGGGGCATATTGACGTACTGGTTGTTTTAGTTCAGTCATTAATTTGTTTTGTGGCTTGGACAAAATATTAAAAAGGCAGCACTACGTTCACTAGTGAGATCTGTCTCTGAAATCATCATTGGCTGTGTCTCTGAAATTGGAACGGAGTCAGCAATGGTTCAGGAGAGGCATCAAGAGCTCTGTTCTCAGACAGTCTCTCGGTTGCTAGCAAAGTGTGGTAGGACTACTTCATCCTATCACCAATGAATCTGTATTTCAAATAGGGCTGCAGAAAAAAAAAAATTGATACCCAGCGAGGGGCAATGAGCTTGTAAAATGCAAGCTCATTGGCCCTTACATGCCCGCAAAGGCTCTGACCTCTGTGGCGTCCTGAGTTCTTTCCGTGACTGGCCGCCATGGAAGGGGAGAATGGGGTACCTGTAGTCCCTTTGCCCTTTCCAATGCAGACATTTTTTTTGTTTACTTTTTTCACATTGATTTTAATGGCCGCGATGGAAACTAATGTAAAAACGTATTCGGCTTTCAAGGTTACGAATTTAAGTTAATAGTTGGAACGTAGTTCCTCTGGAGATTGCATATACTCAGGAGATGGAGACATAGGATCCAACTGCATAAAAGGGAAGCAATGTACATCATTGATTTTGATACAAAATGTCTTGAGGAAGTAGAACAGATGAAGAATTTTCCTTTGATATTCAAGTCTCTAAGAAATTGTCGTTCAATTTTCTTTTAAGGGTGATGTTTGGATCTAATGCTTTATCGCCTCTAAATCTGTGTTATTGTACATTCACACCTGCAAACAATTCTCAAGGAATTCCCTCCTATCCTGTCCAAAATGTTTTTTTAAATGGAGGAAACTATTGTTGATATTGCGTGTTGTCCTTCATATTGACACCCAGTATTGACTAGCAAAACATAACTGAAAAAGTCCAGCATCAGGTGAAATGCCCAATTCTTTCAGGGTATCCAGCTGTCTTGTAATAAGTAATGCCTAAATTAGAATGAGATATTTCTGACCAGATTACCTGCGTCTGAGTGCAATGTTGTACAATTACTGAGAGGTTCATCTCCTGTGTGCTTAATTTGTACAAAACCAGCAAACGCTTCACTGTAGTTATGGTTAAGTTTGAATCCCCATAGGAAGAAAACTGTTTCAGATGCTTTAAAATGTAGTGCCATTCAAAAAATCTCTATGAACTTTCCAAAATAATATACATCCAAGATATTTTATGAAGTTCTGGGAAAGGGAGAGCAACATTATACGGCTTCCCAAAGCTTGTCATTCCCATGCAAACCATCATAGGTGACTTTTGCTTTTACATAAAACAAAAATTGGTAGACAGATATATGGTAAACCTGCAAAGTAGTTAGTGACTATTTTCATTCTTAATGTGCACTTAATTTGCTGAAAATCTGTCAACCATATTCATTAAAAAATCCACCTAAAAATGGAAAAACTAGCATTATCTGCATTTCAAACAGGTGTTTTGGCCTTGAGTGGACATTTTGACATTTTGTGTTCATTGACCCTGGTAAGCTAGTTAAAAGACACTTATAAACAACACGTAGAGGTGGGGGATGATTAAATGTGTATGCCTCTTCGTTTTTAACACCATTTCTAACACCACAGAAGAGGCAGCACACCCATGTGAATAATGTTTATCTAGTGGGGATCTGGAATCACTAAATGTGAGATCTTTCCTTGAAGATGCTGGCCTATCAAAAAGAACGGGGAGAGCCCCACAGAATAGGACAGCCCAATTTATACGTATTGTAATACATTAGGCCTGAGTACGAGATTGGAGGTACCCTTGCCGGTTTTACTAAACTCGAAGCCGGGTCCGGCACCCGCGAATGGGCAATTACCAGGCTATTCCGGCCCAGCTGGACCTGGTAATTGTCCTTTCGTGGGTGCCGGGCTTGGTACATTCCCATTCCCATTTGAGCCCCATAGGGATCAAGGGGAATGTGGAGGGTGGTGCACCGGTACCATTAATAATGGTACTAGTGCTACCATCATGTTCTGCTCACGGGTGGCTGTACGGCCACCAGGTCAGACCTGGTGGCTGCAAGGGCACCCGCAAGCAGAACTCCTAGTATGGCGGTACTGTAGAAATGGTGCGGTAGCGAAACCAATGCCATTGTTGCCTTACCTCCATGCTTGTAATGAGGCCCATTGTCTATGATTATTATAATGACATTTTGAGCTAGTTATTCTTTATGGTGGGAAGTACTCATCCCACCATCAAGAATGGATAGCAATTCAGGAAGGACAGCAGACACGTTTTGAGATATTTCAAACATAAATAACCTAAACAACCAGCATCATTTTCCCACCACTGTCCACTGTTTTTGAGAGGAAAGAGAAGAGTTTGGGGCAAGGGAATCAGGTCTCCTCCTACCTGCCAATCACCGGTACTTTGGGCTTTCCCACTCTTTTCCCTGCTCTTTTTCCTACTTAAGCATTCTTTCCAGCCACCTTCTGTGCATTTAGGGCATGGGGATTAGGTCTCCTCCCACTTGCCAATCACTGATAAGCTTTGGGTTTTTCTGCACGTTTTCCTGCTCTTGTTCCTACTTAAGCAGGCTTTCCAGCCTCCGTCAGTGCACATGGGGCAAAGGGATTAGGTCTCCTCCCATCTGCCACTCACTTGTAAGCTTTAGGTTTTCCTACTCTTCTTCCGACTAATGCAGGCCTTCCAGCCTCCTTCTGTGCAATTGGGGCAGGGGGATTAGGTCTCCACCCACCTGCCAACCACTGGTAAACCTTGGGTTTTCTCGCTCTTTTTTCTGCTCTTTTTCCCTACGTATGCAGGCCATCCAGCCTCCTTCAGTGCAGTTGGGTCAAAGGGGATACGGTCTCCTCCCACCTGCCAATCAATTGTAAGCTTTGGGGTTTCCCACTCTTTTTACTGCTCTTTTTTCCTACTTAAGCAGGCCTCTCGTCCTCCTTCAGTGCAGTTGGGGCAAGGAGATTAGGTCTCCTCCCACTTGCCAATCTTTGGTAAACTTTGGGTTTTCCCACTCTTTTTCCTACTCATGCAGACCTTCCAGCCTCCACAGTGCAATTGGGACAAGGGGATTAGATCTCCTCCCACCTGTCAATCACTGGTAAGCTTTGGGGTTTCCTGCTCCTTTTCCCTGCTCCTTTTCGTACTTAAACAGGCTTTCCAGCCTCCTTCAGTACATTTGTGTCAAGGGGATTAGGTCTCCAGCAACCTGCCAATCACTTGTAAGCTTTGGGCTTTCCCACTCTTTTTATTGCTCTTTTTCCTACTTAAGCAGGCCTTTCATCCTCCTTCAGTGCAGTTGGGGCAAGGAGGTTAGGTCTCCTCCCACTTGCCAATCATTGGTAAACTTTGGGTTTTCTCGCTCTTTTTTCTGCTCTTTTTCCCTACTTATGCAGGCCATCCAGCCTCCGTCAGTGCAGTTTGGTCAAGGGGATTAGGTCTCCTCTCTTTTGCCTAGCACTGGTAAGCTTTGGGTTTTCCCACTCTTTTTCCTACTCACCAGACCTTCCAGCCTCCACAGTGCATTTGGGACAATGGGATTAGATCTCCCATCTGCCAATCACTGGTAAGCTTTGGGGTTTCCTGCTCCTTTTCCCTGCTCTTTTTCGTACTTAAACAGGCCTTCCAGCCTCCTTAAGTGCAGTTGGGGCAAGGAGATTAGGTCTATTCCCACTTGCCAATCACTGGTGTACTTTGGGTTTTCTTGCTCTTTTTCCTGCTCTTTTTCCCGACTAATGCAGGCCATCCAGCCTCCTTCAGTGCAGTTGGGGCAAAGGGATTAGGTCGCCTCCCACCTGCCAATCATTTTTTAACCTTCAGGTTTTCCCATTCTTTTTCACTGCTCTTCTTCCTACTTAAGCAGGCCTTCCAGCCTCATTCATCTGGGGCAAAGGGATTAGGTCTCCTCCCACCTGCCAATCACTGGTAACCTTCGGGTTTTCCCACTATTTTCCCAGCTCGTCTTCCTACTTAAGCACCCCTTCCATCCTCATGCATCTGGGGCAAGGGTATTAGGTCTGCTCCAACCTGTCAATCACTGGAAAGCTCCTGGTTTGCTGCTCTTTTTTCCGCTCTTTTCCCTACTTAAGCAGGCTTTCCAGTCTGCTTCTTTGCAGTTGGGGTTCTGGTTTTGCTGCTCTTTTTCCCTTTTATTTTCCCTACTTAAGCAGGCCTTCTAGTCTCCTTCTTGCAGCTGGGGCAATGGGATTAGGTCTCCTCTCACCTGTCAATCACTGGTAAGCTTCTGGTTTTGTCATTCTTTTTCACACTTTTTTTCCTACTTAAGCAGGCCTTCCAGCCGACAACCCCTATGCCCCCTTCTATAGCCTCGGTCTCACCTAGGTAGCCTCAGTGCCGAGCTTCCTTGGCTAAGGCCGTACAAGGACAAGGAAACTGCCTGTGTGTGCCTGTTTGTGCCAGTTTGTGCCTGTTAGGGCCCGACAGGGCACTGGGTCAATCACGCTGCCCCTCAAATCCTTCAATAAACCTCACCATGTTTCTCGTCCGTCCTCAGTCTATCCCCACGATCTTCAATGCCCATGTTCCAATGTGCACTAGGCAGCCATGAGTGGTTACCATATCCAACCTCATCACCCTACATCGTCTCACACAAAAACACCCTCACATCATGCGTTCCCGGCCCATCATCTATCTATTTCTATTTCTGTGTTTACCGCGCCGGCGGCCTGTAGGCATTAAGGGCCAAACAAAAAAACAATTGGACAGAACACAAAGAGACAGGACAATTTACCCAAATGGGAAGGCTATGTTAGGAGCGTAGTTCATTCAAAAAGAAAGGTTTTAAAAGATGTTCTAAAGGTTTTTATGTCAGGTTCTGATCTCAGTACAAGTGGCAGTGTGTTCCAAAAAGAGGCCGCTTTGGGGGGAATGATTTTACTAGACCTTTTGTGCATTTGGCCCTTGGGCCCTGTATTTGTCCTTGGTTGGACGATTGAAGGGTTCTGATTGGGAAATATGGGGAACCAATGGTTTAAGGTATTCAGGGGCTGTGCCGAAGAGGCAACGATTAACTATGGTGCCCATTTTGAAACATATGCGTTCCTGTACTGGTAACCAGTGGAGATTTCATCTGTGATCTGATATGTGAGTTCTTCTTTGGATGTTTTTAACAATATGCACGGCATCGTTTAGAATGATCTGGCACTTCTTAAGATTAGAAAGTGAGGCTTCACTTAGTAGCGAATTACATTAATCACGTCTGGTTAGGATGGTTGCTCGAGCAATGGTGGCACAGTTCCATCATGTTGGTAAACACCTGGTCAGCTGTAGCCAATGCCGCTGACATCGCTGATCTAATCACTGAGCGTTACCTTGATGCGAACGCCATCATGGAATCGTAGTTTACCCACCTCCTCCCAGCACATCCTCGATGTTCTCCTACCACCCAGATACAGTATTCAACGTACTGACCGGCAAGAAAAGACAGGTGGTGTGGTCGCTGTCATCCAAACATCAGACTGGCCCTTCATGGTCCTGCCATCCACACCCTCCTGCTCTTTCGAATCCCTGTCATGTTGATTCCCCTTCACATTCCATCTCATATACCGGCCGGCCCAAATTGAATGGGTCATCTATAGAGGACCTCACCAACCTCATCTCCTCAGCACCATTTGCACACGCCAGCAACATCCTCCTCAGGGACTTCAACATCGTGGAGACACCACCCTCTAAACACCTATGTGACCCATTCTACGCACTAGCCGACTCGTGCAACCTCCAACAAATCATCCTCTCTCCAACCCACACAGGAGGGCACACGCTTGACCTCACCTACACCCCTCTGGCTCTCCTCTCTTGTGCCAATCTCATCCAACTTGATTTGTAAGACCACCTGGCAATCCCTCGGACCCTGCAACACTACGAACAGGCCCATAAGTGACTGCCTAAATGCCCTGAAATCACCCGCCGCTCCTTCAAACACTTCCCTGTGTACCTCCTTGAGCCAGCTCCGGCCATGGTCCTCTCCACCGGACATGCTTTGGACCTCCTTGAAGCCTTCTATCTTGCCGACACTGACCTGGTTAACACCCATGCCCAGATAAAGACCTACAGATCAAGGCCTGACCATCTGCCCCCTGCTACACTCCCAAAACACAAAAGGACAATCAAGATGGTGGAAACACAGTGGCATAAATACTGCGATCCGGAGGATCTCTCCTCACTCAAAACCCTGCAAACCTTGCACAACAAGGTGATTACTGATGCAAAATCAGTGTATCGTGCCACTGCAATTGAGGATGCCCCTACCAGGTGCAGAGCCCTTTTCGAAATTGTCAGACAGTGTGCCAGGACTACCCTTGGCCCGAGGTCCGGGCTTTGCAGGAGAAATGCAATCGCATTAACAGCTTGTTCCTTGACAAAATTGCCAAAACCAGTGACTTTATCAACTCTGCGAAAGCCTCCAAGGAGTCACCCCCCCACCCTGCACCAGGAACTCCCCACTTGGTCAGATTTCACCCCTCTCACAATTAAGGACCCCTCTGACACCCTTGCATCCCTCAAACCCACAGCCTACTCAGACGATCTCCTCGCATCCTCCATCATCAAACAGTTCCAAGTCTGTGCCCTCAACACACTCTGCAATATTGTCAATGCCTCTCTTGCTGAAGGCTCCTTCCCGGAATCTCAAAAACAAGACTGATTTGCCCCCTCTTGTAAAAGCCCTTCCTCAACCCCGATGACCTAGCAAACTACATAACCATCAGGAGCCTACATTTCATAGGGAAACCCTTCGATAAGGCTGTAGCAAATCAATTGTTGGCCAAAATCGAGCAAATCGGCCTCCTCCATGACTACTAATCAGGGTTCCACTCCAAATGTAGCGCGGAAACCCCCACAATTCAGGTGATAGATGACACACCTCATCCTATGGACAGAGGTGACTCCTGCCTCCTCTTCCTCCTCGACTTTTCAGCAGCGTTCAAACACGGTCGACCATCCCACGCTCATCTCATTCCTGCCCTCCAGAAGGGGCCTCACAGGAAAATTCCTTGACTGGCTCTCCTCATGCCTCACTAACAGATTCCAACCCAACCAAATGGGGCAGTTCAGGTCGAAACGGCTACCAGTATCTTGTGGCGTACCACATGGCTCCATTCTATTACCCATTATATTCAACCTTGATATGGAGCCCCTGGGAAACCTCTTAAATGACCCCAGTATCTCCATCCACCAGTACGCTGATGACACACAGCTGTACCTTAAGGTTACTGGCCTTCAAGACATCTGTCATCTCCGCAGCTGCTTGGACACCATCCAGAGCTGGATGTCATCCGCCAATCTAAAATTTAACCCCCCCAAAACTGAGTTTGTCTTTATCCACGCCCGCTCTAAATAACAGATCATCCAAACTGGTTCGACAACATGAACCTGGATGGATTCATCCCCAAGATGACCAACTCAGCCAAATCCCTAGGCTTCATTATTGGTCTCTCCCTCCAAAAACATGTGGCCAAGAAAGCCCAAACCGCCTGGCTCCAAATCTTTGCACTTAGGAAAATTAAACCCTTCATCCCCCCCGCTAACTTCCATACAGTAGTTCAGGCACTGGTCATCTCACACATTGATTGGGGCAATGCCCTGCTTGCCGGGCTCCCAGCCACGTATCTGGCTCCCCTCAAAGCTGCCCACCACGGTGCAACCTATCTTATCGTGGGTGCCCGCAAATTTCGACTACATCAGCCCAATTCTATGTGATCTCCACTGGCTCCCCCTCTCTGCAAGGATTCTCTTTAAAACTGCATTCATCACATAAAAAGCGGTCTCCAACGGAACCACATCTTACCTGGCAGCCAAACTCTGCATCTTAGGAGGTTCCCTCCCCTCCTGTAGCTCGACCATCAGAAGGTTAGAGTCCACGCTTACCTGTAAGGAAAGGACCAGAAAGCGGTTCTTCTCCTGATATGCCCCAGCACTCTGGAACTCACTCTCCTGGAGGCATGTACTTTCTCTTCCATCATGCAGTTTGGCAAAATTGTGAAGACATTGCTCTTTCATCACTTCCTTCCCCAGGGCTGAAACCCCAACAATCCCCCACAGTCCTGTTTTGCTGTTATGAAAGCTAGCTCGAAGCTAGCCTGTGGCTGCTCCTGAACTCTGTAAAGCTATCCACTGCCTACAGGCCAGGTTTGAGCAATAGACTATAAAAATTAAAAATAAAAATAAAATAAATAATAGTTTCATATCTGCCACTCTCCATCCTGTGTATGGCAGATTTATACTTTCACGGTTCGTAAATATTTCCTCACCTAATATTCACTCTATGAACGTCAGTGACCTTAATTAAATTAAACGGAAAAAGGTCTTCCAGCATTTGATGTCTAAAAGGCCAATACAAGAATTAGAGAATAAATATATTGCAGCCATTGTTTTGCATGAGTCTTTACATCACAACCTATTCAAAACATGGCAAGGCCTACTCCTCCTTTGACTGCCTGGTCTGCAAGCTTGTTATCTCTCCTGGCCTCTCTCTGACTGTGGCCACTATCTACAGGCCAACTGGCCAGGTTGCCCTCTTCCTCGCTAAGTGGGCTGTCCTCTCCTCTTTGCTCCTTGCCTCTACCTCTCTACTTCTCTACTTCTCCTCCTTTGAGACCTCAACATCCACCTGGATGCTTCTAATTCCTTCTCTGGGCTCTGGTCCGACACACTCTGCCGGGCATATTTTGGATGTTCTCATCGCCTCAGACATCCCCTTTTCTAACCCTCTCACTACTCCTCTCTCATGGACAGACCACTTTCTACTTTCCTCTCACCTGAAACTCTCTGTCCCTCAGGCAAAGCCAACCACAGCACTGCCACCTACATTCACGGTCTTTTGGCCCATAAAGCTTGTGTCAGTGGATGCCTTTTCCTCTACTTTCTCTGCTCCTCCTATGCCTGTGGCTGACTCATACTCTGACACAGCCCTCTTAAACGGCATATTTTTATCTTCATCACAATTGATGCCCTTGCTCCTGTTATGAGAATCCAGATGAAGCCTACCTCCAAGTGCAACACTTGGTATGACTCTGACATCGCTGCTCTGAAATGCAAGTGCAGGGTGGCTGAGAGGAAGTGGAGAGCTTTGGGTGCATCCTCTGAAAACTGGCCTGCCACCTGCTCCAAAAGCAATACAGACTCTCTGTCCTTTCCAAGAAGAGAGCCCACATTCAAGCCTGTGTTGCAGCCTCTAACAACACGGCCAAACTCTTTAAAATCTGCAAGGAACTGGCCAGTCCCGCTGCAGTCTCTACATCTCCTGTTCCATCCCAGGCCTTCTGTATGGCCCTGGCCTCTCGCTTCACAAAAGAACTCGGAACATATTGTCCTCTATCTCATCTTCCTCTCCCTCTTCGTCTCTGTCCCCTTTGGCTGACTCGCCCTCTTCTCCTCCTTTCTCCTCTTTCTCTCTGACAACACCTGATGAGATTTCTATACAAGTCTGATCTATGAAAGAGTTGTCAAAACAGGTGCTCCCCTGCTCCTGCAAAACCATCAACGGCCATATTGACACCCTCTCTCCAGACTTTGCCAATTTCTGTAATCACTCTTTCACCTCTGGAACTTTCCCCTCTCTCCTCAGCACTCCCTTGTGCAACCCCTCCTCAAGAAGCCATCTGCTGATCCTACCTGTCCGGCAAACTATCGTACAATCTCTATCACCCCTTTCCCGGTTAAAATCCTGGAAAAGCTGGCCATCTCCTAGCTTACTCTCTGTGCTGAATCTGTTGGTTATCTCCATGACCATCAATCTGGCTTCAGAGCTGCCAGAGGCATGGAAAATGCTCCCCTAAAGACCTGTGAAGATTTGCTCTCCAACCTTGATACCAGCATCCCTTCTATCCTCATCCTCTTTGATCTTTCCTCTTCCTTTGACATGGTCAACCACATCATCATGATCAATCGACTCTGTGAGAATCTGGCCATCACAGGTCAGGCTCTGCAGTGGTTGACATACTTCCTCTTGGACCGCCCCTCCCAGTTCCAACTTGGCTTTTTTCACTCCGCCACCTCTCTATCCACCTCTGCCTGGCGTTCCACAGGGCTCTAGCCTCTCACCCAGGTTTTTCAACCTCTATTTGCCCCTTTGGCCCACCTGATCTTTACCTTCTCTTCTAACTTTCAGTGTTATGCAGATGATACACAGCTCTCCTTCAGGCTCCCAGCAGCCTCCTTTCCTCTCTCGCTCATTCCTGACTGTCTATCCGCAGTTAGGGGTTGGTATGCCTCCAATGATCTCTGCCTTAATGCCAGTAAGATGGAGATCATTCTCATTGGTACCCCTGCTCCCACTTTCCCTCGCTCACTCTGACCATCCTTCTTGGGCCCACTTCCTTCGCCTTCCTGTGAGGCAAAAAACCTTGATGTCATCTTTGACTCCACTCTCTCTTTCTCTCCTCACATATTGGAGGACCGAAATCAAGACGTCTCCAAGAAATCCCACTACCAGCAGCACCTCCTCAAATTAACTCTTCCTTTACTCACCTTTCCCCAGAAACTCACTCTCTGCAGAGCTCTGGTTCGCTCTAGGCTGGACTACTGCAACAGCCTCTTTCTCAATCTGCCTTCTGCTTCTCTCCATCCTCTGCAACTAATCCAGAACAGGACTGCAAGACGTATCCTTGGTGTCAAACCCAGGGAACGTATCTTTCCAGCACTGAAATCTCTCTACTGGATACAAGGATCAAGTTCAAGACCCTTTGCTTTGTCCACAAGGCTTTCTGGGGCCAGAACCCGCACTACATTCAACGTTATCTTTGAAAATACCTTCCTTCTTGAGCCCTTCGCTCAGCCACCTACAACTCCCTAAGGGTCAGACGCTTCTCCAGGCAGAGAGTGGGGTGTAAATCTCTCTCCTCTGCAGGTGCCTCTCTATGGAATTACCTTCCTTCTCCTCTCAAACTTGAGCTTGACCACCTGGTATCCAGAAGCGGCTCAAAACATTCCTCTTCTCCTCTGCTTTCCCTCTCTCTCTGACCTACCGTCTGCTGCACCGACTGGTTGCATGGCTGCCCTCAGTAGTCTCACTGGGTAGCAGTCTCTTCTTGATCAGTCACCCCTGCACTGCCTCCAAGTCTACCATGCACTTAGCGCTGTAACTGTAATCTCTACCATTCCTTGACTCCTTGCACTTACCCAGAGCCTGCGCTGCCCTGGCCGCCCTTACTCAGAGCAATGCTGCCCTGTTCCCTTTCCCTCTCTATGGCACTTTCCCTCCCCCATTCCCCTTGCACTTTTCATTCTCACACTTGCATGATCTGAATGATACAAGGCCTAGTAAGATTGTTTGTCTTGTCCTCCTTCTGTCTTCCCTCCCTTGTCTAGTCACGTCTAGAAACACTTGTGTATAGGCACGTTATAAATGACATATATCATATCATATCATATTAAGAAGCAAAGGTTGCATTATTGTTGGTGAAGTAAGTATGGGCACAATAACGATGGCGTTGGCTTCCACATAGGCCCTAATTGTTGCAAGGTTGCCTTTCTATTTGCCTAAACAGGTTGCTAGCAGAAATAGGCACAGTACCAACGATTTTGGGGAGTAATTGCAACCTTGTTTTTGATAATCTTTTCCTACCTCTTTTACCCTCAAAGAGTCTTTGCAATATTGGCCATTATCATCTGCTGCCTGGACTACGCCAACTCCCTCCATCTCGGCGTCCCTGTACACCATCTCAAGAAACTTCAACGTATCCAAAACGTAGCCACCAGCCTGGTCCTCACCCGCTCGCCCAGACGACACATCACATCTGCACTCAGATTTCTGCACTGGCTCCCAGTTAACCTTAGAGCAACTTTCAAAGCCATGTGCATCACACACCAAGCCCTCCATAATACTGGACCTGAGTTCCTTCAAAACAAACTCATCCATTACCAGCCCTCCTAGAAAACCTAGATCTGGCTCAGCTCTCTTCCTGGCTATTCCACCTTACCACTCAACCAGAGTCTGTGGCTCGGTTTTTTCTATCCTAGCTCCCATCATCTAGAATACTCTTCCTCTGCACATTTGCTGCACCAAAAACTACCTCTCCTTCAAAAAAGCACTAAAAAACTGGCTTTTTACTGAATCATCCTGAAAATCTCCCTAAAACCTCAAAATCCCCACTCTGAGCTTATGAATAGTCACCCAGGTGGTGCAGGCTGCGTTCACAGTGACACCAACCTTCAAGCACCTGACAACGCTGACTGTTTTTGCGGTGGCCTGGACCACACACACTATCATACACCTATCACGACCCTGCTCTCCTAAGGTAGCACTAACTGAATCACAGCCCTCACATATGTAATGTTTATAAATGACTGCACCTGGCACATACTGGGAAAGAGGCAAATTGTAAACTTAGTGGGAGAAGCACAGTGGTGTTTCAGAACAAACACCAAACAACAAAGCACCATCGATTTCGGCAAGGTACATATAACGTAGCACTGGAGGCAGACATAGCTATTCACACACATCAGTATACAGCAAGGACTATGACATTTGGTCATGATGTTAACATAATTCTCTGCCTACTTACAACAGACTACGCCTCTACACCTTTGACAGTCAAATGCAGCACATACCTATGACAAATTCGGGCACTCTGAACACATAGCGAGTGTCTCGCACTCACGCCGTCTCCCGACTCCTCTCAGCAGCCATCCACATGCCTGACGGCATTGGTTGCATCTGTACCGGAGCCTGGCCAGCCCTGCAGAGAATTCTTTGGGCAAATGCACACATGCATCCTAATCATATTCCATGACCTACAACACTCGTGACTTTGGTCCTCAAAGGGCATTGCCACTAACAGCACATTGAGACTATTTAATGGTAAACGGCTCTATACAAATGACAAGTACAATACAATACACATAAAGCCCTATCACAGGCTTTATTTGGCAAACAGTCTATAGAATGAAACAAAACAAAAATCCTGCGCCTACGAAATGGCACAGCACTGTGCTATTTGGTAGGTGCTAGTTTGATATTGTTTTCTTCAATAGACTGTTTGCCACATAAAGCCCATAACAAGTCTAGCATCTATAAAATAATACAGTGGATGTGACATTCGCTTCTCATGGGCAGGGCGTGTGTTCAAATACCTGCAGTGGAACGGGAAATACAAAAAAAAAAAAATAATAGTTGTTAGACTGGTGGAAGCAGAGCAGAAGTTTTGGGAGACTGACGGGGCTAAGCCCAAGCTATCCCCGGCCCACCTAAATCCCTGACCAAGCAAATATGGTACTAGAGCAAGGCTTGTTTACTTTCTCTAATCAAATAAATTGCCGAAAGAGCTGTTATATTGCACCATGCTTTCTGATCATGCCTCAATTTGAGTTAACAAAATACATTTTGTCCAGAGGCTGATTGTCATGAAATGGAGGAGGAATATGAGTCATTACAGACACCTGAGTGACAGATTCCACCTCAATAAAATGTTCTTACAGTTAGATAGACACACTGTTTCCTCAACAAATGTTTTGTAGCAAGCAGCCAAAGCATTTCTGAAGGGGGTCAGGCTCCAAAATTGTTCACCCCTTAAATGGCGCGGTAAGAACAAATTGAACATGTTATCAGCCAATGTTAAAGATGCTGCTCTAAACCCTTCGTTGTTTTGGAATGCAACTAAAGACAAGTATGAATTATACTCTTACTACAGTAAGCAAGCTGAATATGCCCTATATTGTCTTACAAGCAGGCACTATAAACACATGTGGAAACGCAGCTTTGCTTTTATCGTCACAGCTCAAGAAACAACACCTGGCCTCTTGCGTTCCAAATTTGGCAGCAGATGATGATGCTTTAGTTTCACATCCGGTGGAAATAAATTCCTCTGCAGGATACTATGACACATTCTATACATCAGGCACATTTCACCTACGGGAGGAAGAGATGCGCTTCATGCGAAGGTGAACCTTTTCTTCATAGGTGTAGAACTGGAAAATGTTCTGTGCGCAGCATTTATGAAACAAGAGCTGAAAAAGGCCTCATGGGAGGTGGCAGCAGAAAAGTCTCCTGGGGAATATGGCTTGCCCATGGCATTGTCCGAATCATGTGAGACATTAATAGTACCACAGAAGAAAGGGCATATTTTCCAGAGAGTTGAACCGTGTTTTAATATGACTTTCCGGAGCCGTAGAGAGATGATATCATATGTAATCACTTTAGCCCTTTTTTTTCTAATCAATGTGGATGCAAAGAAATTGGCCAAGGACCATGCCCTTGCAGATTGCAGCCCACCCAAGTGGGTACACCTTATGGATCTCGGGCTGCCATGAAGAAATTGTCCACAGTGCTTTGCCACAGAACATGAACAATGACTTCATTGGGAGTGTAAAAGGTTCTCAGACTTTACCAATGACCATGCCCCACTGAAAGTGGCAACTGCTCTTAGCTGCAGGCTTTGCCTTGTGGGCACATTGGGTGGCTTGAGAGAACCTTGAGATTATATTTATGCCATGCATCTCTCAAAGTGGCCATCGGGTATAGCCTTAGGCCTTGCCCGAAGGGCACACCAGACGGCTTGAGTGCCTGACATTGTCTTTCCCTGGACCCAGAGGGCCTTGGGCATGGCTGCAGGCGATGACAGAGGATACATTTATGGAATGCAGGTATGCAGGTATCTAGGGCATTTCATTCAGCCATGACTGGCAAAGCAGATACTAGCAAAACTTGCAGGCAATACCTTGTGGTTTTATCAGTTGCTTGGGCTGTCTTTCTCTTTATCTAGTACTTCATTGTTTATGAACAGCCACTGGCAGACCACAGAGGTTTGGTTACTTCAATGCAGTTGATCCTCAAATGTGTCTAAGCCTAATACTTTGAGTGAATACGAATGAACCCCTCACCACTTTTCTTCATAGACTCCAGGAGTGAACCATCCATAATAACCCTTGTCTGAACCCCCCCCATTACAGAAATTATCTGCTGTGAATATTGCAACCGTAATTCCCTCCCTTTTCCCTGGCCCGCTTCTTGGGGTATTCCAGCAATACTCTCACCAAATTCTAGAAATGTATTTTTCTTTTCAATGAATCCCTCGATCCCTCGTTTGTGTCCCCAAAACACTGAGCTTATTCAAAGTAAATGTTCAACTCCTTTCCAATAAATACTGCCTCGCCTTCAACAACGGCTCAGAAAATTGAGGTTGTCCAATCCACAACCAAATCTTGGTAGAATAATCGCAATTGTTGTAATTTCTTCTACATCGCTCTATCGATTGATCTATCTATCTATCTATCTATCTATCTATCTATCTATCTATCTATCTATCTATCTATCTATCTATCTATCTGATTCACTTCCTGTAAATGCTTCAAAATGAAGCAGCAAGACCGATTTTCTCACTCAAACCCTGGGATACAATCACACGACCCTGACAGCCTTCCAATGGCTTACAGTGGGCAAGCGTAAATCTCTGTGAATCATCTACACAAGCACCCCCCCAGGCCTTTCCCCAAACTGTACACAATGCCTCCCAATCCAAACTCTCAGATCGACACCACTATTTGACCTCCCCCAAGCTCAGAAGAAACACACATGTTGGACAAACTCTTGCAATCTTCAGACCTAATCACTGGAACACAGCAAGATCAAATATCAGATTTTAAATACATTTCCTGAGGTTCTGCACAAAACGGAAGACATGTCTCATGCTGCAATTTTTAAGTTCTGCCTTCCTCTATGCTTTCCTGCCCATTCCCTTTTTCATCCTTCATTCCTTCACCCTTAGTGAATAACATCAGCACTATGTACCCTCCTCGTCCAATCATATGTATCTATGGTGTTCTTCTCTGGCTTCATCCCTCCTTGCCCATTTCAAGCTTTGTTATTGTGTCCTTTTTCTTATCTCAGAATGTACTTAAGCTTTGTGATCAGATGAGAATGCTACCCCCTTTCTCGTACATCCAACTTTGCTTTAAAGGTGTGATTGTATTCCGCTGTCTGCACTTTGTGTACTCTTCCTCTGCACTTCAACAAGGCTATACGGAGATTCGGAAAGTTAGAACACCTCTATAACATAAGTAAATAAAAATATAAATAAACATACATCTATCTCCCATTTTCAGTTTCAGCATTTGTTGCCACGTTCTCCTTCTCATATGATATCTCACCCATTATTGTGGGCAGTTTCTCGATATTTTTTAACATTTTTTTATTTCTTTTCTTTTATACTTGATTTAATTGTTTTACTAGTTTTTACAAGTTTTGTGTGCCTTTTAAGTTTTTTTTATTTCCCTCGCTTTGTTCCTTTAAGTGGTTAAAACGTTTTTAGAAAGTCTTTCTTTGCTGAAAAAGAAGTTTCCTTGAGTTTCCTTGAGTCTTGATTAATGTGGTTGTTTTGGTTGTTTTGGTCCCTGTCCTATCTGGTGTCCAGGTTGAGCCTTTCTATGAAGTTTCCAACTGCAATCACCAGTTTGGTGTCTTTTCTGTTCATCAGGTACGTCCACCAGTATTCTTCGTCCAAGCTACAGAAGTACGTGAAGAGGTGACCAAGGTGTGTTCTTCTGTTCGCCGATAGGCCTTGGCAGTTGAGAAGAAGATGTTTTAATGTTTCAACTATTTGGGGCTCCTCACAGTATCGCCATTTGTTGGATTTAGTTTTATCTCGGATAGCTTGGATTTCTTTGGTTTTTAGAATGTTTAGCCTGGCTCTCATGTAAACTGAGTGTATTCTTTTGTTGGGAAATTTCACTAAATAATTTACAGGCTTGTTCAGTTTCTGGGCCGATATAGGTAAATGCATTGGTAACTTGTTCCTTCCAGCCGACTCAACTGTTTGACACCAATCCATTTCCCTCAGTTTTTTTGCTGTTTTCATTGGATTTTTGTCCAGCTCCTCCTCAGCACTTCCGATTTCATCCAAGAGTTGCATATTTTTACGAACCCACAAGGCCAACATCTTGTTGTCTCCTTTGTCTCCTCTCGATAATCTTCCTACTCTGCACAATCATTTTGTGTTCATAATAAGGTCCAGCATATGTCACGTCTTGCCCTGGGTCTCCTGCAACATGCTTCTTTTCTTATGTCCAGATTTTTAGACTATGAAATGAGTCTCCAAGTTTGGTAACAAAAGTTAAAATCCCAATCTTGCACTTAGAAACCACTTGTTGGTATTAAGCACATCAGAAAAGGACAATTATGATTGTTCTTCACCCTTGGCAAAGTGAGTAAACTGGCTGGCATGCTTGCATGCCAGGCAGCATTTACTTGTAATTGTGGGTGCAGCTTGACATGTCAGGGGGCCCTAATAAATGAAATTGAATGTTCTCTGACATGCATGTCGGACAGCATTTAATTTGCATTGTGAAGATTGCTTGCCATGCAATGACTGACATGCGACATGCCATACAGCATTTGACTTCAATTGTAAATCCTGATTGCCATGCGAGTATGGCAGTCAGCAAATACAATGGATCGCTATGCGGTCCGCCTGCTTGCTGCTGGCGCAGAAAGCAGGCAGACCCCATAGGGATCTCCAGCATCTGCGGCTCCATGAAAAGGCATGCCAGTGCAAAAGCTGAAGTATGTGTATGGCCGAGAGGAAGGGAGGCAGTGGAATGCAAGTTACGGCCCACCCCTCCTCTCCACCATAAAAATGCTTGAAAATGGCACGTTACGTGAATGAAATACATTGAAGACTTACTCAAGGATTTATGCCTTTCATTCACTTTATATCACATGGAAAACGTGCTCCAATATGTTTTAAGGAGTCTTTCATATTCTTTTAACAAAGCCTACACAGCCACTGCGACTAATCTAAATTCCTGGCAGGCCAACGGCTTCCACCTGTGTGTTCAAACATTAAGATGAAATCTGGAATTTCGATTTATTTGACCAAGATTTTTTTTCAGGCAGGTTCGAGGTCTGAGTCACAGGCGGACGATATTTACCATATTCACTTAATCGGTTAGATGACACGGGTTCCTAGGTGACCCGTTTTCTATCATACACCACTGTCTTTTACCTTATTATAATTCACACGGTTCAGCATTTGTATACTTTGGATATCCCCCACATGAGCTCATAAAGGATTGTACACTCAACGCCTTTCTTTGTTGTGCTATCCTCCCCAACTCTACAAATGGATTAGTTGTATTAACTGTAACCAAACAAATTTTGAAATATGATTGTAACTTATTTCATTTTACAATGGACAACAGTGACTGCAGCCCTGGTTCGAATCTGATTGCATTAATTGGAAGGAGAGGCACTCTCATGACTGCCTGCCAAATTTGCCCTTCCAAAACGATGAACCATTTCCAATTGTTTGTATTGATTAGTTCAATTCCATATAGTATAGCTGATATAACTTTTACCTCAAAGAACCTAATCCATGGTTACATGGAGAACCGACCAGATGTTCTCAAAATAATCATTTGGGCAATAAAAGCCTCTTCTTTTGTTTAAAATGTACTTCTTGTGATATCAGATTTTCTTTCTACTATTAAGAAGCCTAGGAAGACCAATTAATTTACTTCCTCAGGCACTTTTCCACGCATGTGCCATTTATGTCCCTCAAATTTCATATGAATTTAAAATTAATAATCTTTGTTTTTTGTGGGATTTATTTTAAAGTAATAGATGGCATAATTAAATAAGCAAGCCACACTTCTGTGAAAAGCTATTGGGGTAGCGTCCAACAAGAGTAGTCATCCACATACGTGAGCCAACCTATATGGAGATTATATACTTTAGGCATAACTTTTGTTATAAATTAAAAACCTGCAAGCGAGTTAACATTTAGCTGTGAATTTCAGAAACAATTGAAAAAAACGTTGATCTTCTTTTTACTTATTTTTTACTGAAAAAATCTGCGAATACATTTTTGCTGGAGGTTTTGCCTTTTACTTGATTTATTCACTTACTTTTCTAGAAAAAAATCTGAAAATTAGCTCCTCACAAGATTTTATTTCAGAAGTCCCATAGTTGTTAAATAAACTCATCATTTTGAAGTTTGTTGAGTGAAAAAATCATGAACAACAGGTAATTAGGCCAGTGAAATGTAAATGTTTTATACCCCAACTCTTGATCCTAAAGGTTAGTTTTAATGTAAACACATGTTTATCTCCACATTTATTTGTGGGTGCAGTTAATGCAATAACTGCTCAGTGATCTCTCCTTCAAAGGCTTCAACCTTTTTCTAGATTGCTACTAGCGTTCAGCATTATTGGCCTCATTCTGAGTTGGCCGGTACACAGCAAAAGTGCCAGTAATAGCGTTACAGGCACTTTTACTAGGCCGGCCAACTACAACCTTGCCCTAAGGGGTTAAGGTTGTACCTCCAGGTACGGTCTGCAGGTACATCTGACCGATACTAGCCGAAAACTGCCTTTATTGCTGCCATGGAAAGTAATAGCAGCAAAATCCCCCCATGGAGTTCGACTCCAGGAATATGGATTTACCGCCCTTACCGGTAATTCCGGCAGACCAAGTGCTGGCAATGGCAATTCCATTTGCCGGTATTCCAGTGCTACAATAAAAAGGGCATGATGTTTAACACACATCAATCAAGAAGATACTCTAACCAGGGAAACAGGAAACATGTATACATTCTAAGTGGGGTTAGAGGCCATTAGACAGGACAGTTCAAAGGAAAACTAAATATTGCTGTGTACGTTTTAAATGAATTAAAAATTCAGCTTAAGTATTTTTTTTATTGCACATTATGTAGGGACTAGTTCTGATTTGCAATCCTTTCCTGAACATGCCATTGTGGTTGCTGGTATCTGAACATTTTGCCAAGTTCAATGTGGTGAGACACAGAAGCATGACTCAATCATGTGGCATGAGAAACATCCCGGTGTACTACAAAGCATGGTCATGGCTTACTCCTCCTAATAGTTACAATAAAGGAAGTACCTTTCTGTTTCATATTTTTTAAAAGCAATTAGCTGAAAACAATTAGCATACCAGCCTGAAGCCCTCCTTAACATGTGTTATGCCAAGAATGCCATTTAGAATAAGCGTGGTTTCATGTACCCCCATCACTCAGTGCAAATGAGAATGCTGGTTACGTAATGAAGTCAGACCGGTTGATCATAGGAACCCTTACTTTTATGAGGGTCTCTCCTCTGTTCCCTCAGCAACATGAGATTCTTTATTTATTATTAGTACCCAGCAAGAGGGGTGTGGCAGCCTCCCAGCCAATGGGGAGGCTCACAATGCGAGCGTTACCAGATGGTAACCCCGCCACCCTGAGCCTCCTCAGGGCAGGCAGCCACCATCTACCCTCACCAGGGAATGAGGTAAGTCTTTTAAACCCCCTCTCCACCCCTCACCACTTCCCACATTCTCCCCCCACACTTACCTGCTTTTTTGGAGCAAATGCCCTAGAAACACTTCTGTCTGCAGCGCGTCCGCTCTTAATCTGCGACAGGTCGCCCTGGAAAGGAAGAAGGGAGTATGTGTTTTTTTGTTTCCTTTTTTCCTTTTTCTTGAATAGCCGCTATGGAAAGGGAGAAGGGAATACCTATAGTCCCTTCTCCCCTTCCACGACAGCCATTTTGTTTGTTGACCTTTTTTTATTGTTTTCAATGACCACCATGGAAAGGGAAGGCAGGCTTCATTTTCCCTTTTCTGGCAGCCATTTCTGTAACTTGTTTTCTTCTGTTCCGAAACGCCGGAGTGTTTTGGAACAGAAAAAAAATGCCTTTAGTACCCTGGTTTTACAGGCCGGGGTCCTAATAGAAATGAGCCCCTGGCAGGTGGGCTTTACCACTTCAGGTAATGCCCCAGAGCCCATAGTTACAGGCACAAGCGAAGTGAGGGCCTTAGCGAATGCCCCAGGGCATTACCTGAAATGGTAATGCCCCCCTGCACGGGGCTTATTGCTTAAGTACATGTCAATTGTGGCTTCCTCAGAGCGCTTGCTTTTTGTTTTTTTTGACTGAGGACATCCACACCTAGCCTGTTCCCGATTAAGTCGACGCCTGCAAAGATGAAGTTCACACAAACATTTCATGGTTCTCAATTTGGTGCCAGTGAACGGGGTCAGGCTAAGCCCCACTTAGTCTTTGTGTTTTGTTGCAACAGAATGAGCTTATTATAATGAGCACTGTTGTAGGCTTTAATGTACGCAATCTTCCTTTATGTTCTCTCTTCCTTGTCTCCCAGCCCTTGTCTGTCCCTCACTAAGCCTGCTCGTGTCAAGTCCTGCCAAGTGCCCAAATGTCTATCCTCCCACAACCATGTGAATGTGATATGACACCTACTTCAGAACTTAATTTATGGCATGACACTTATTCCATCTGTTCAAAAATACATTCAGTCCTTTTGGCGCTACTTTCATATCATCTGAGAGAATGAGACAGAAGGCAACATTGGGGCAACAGTGTAAGTTATCTCTCCACCACCATCAATAATAGGAGAGTCACTGCACTTCTGGGACTAAGAGGTAACAAGGCCCTTTATCCTTCTGAAATGAGGCACTTTTCTCGTAATTATCGTAATGCATCTTTCAGTCTTAATCATTGATCCGTTCACTTTCACCAGCGCTAATAATGTTTGATGATCAAAAGGTATAATGGCCGTATGCCTCATTGGTTGCTGCACTCGCAAATTGATTCAAAATGCCAAACGCGCTGCTTTTGAATTCCATCATGACTTCATGACTTCTGAGCAGCCGTGTCATTACAGCCCTTTCCAACTTTATTTCAGCAGGACATCCATCTGTAACGCTAGCAGGTGTTCTCCTATAATCCCTCTGAAATTGACCTACGATGTGAGCTAGCACCCTGGGAGGTAGATTATTTGGAAGATGTTCCTTAGACCGCTCATTAATCGTTCAATCAACCCATTAACGTTTGGTCACAAAGGCATGATCTGACAGTGCCGGAAACCTAAAAAGACCACAACAAGCTTGCATTCCTTCCCATTAAACAGTGGTTCATTATCACACTTGAGACCAAACATTATTATTCCACATGCTGAAAATACTGTGTACAAAGCAGGAGTCATTGAGCATGCAGCAGTATATGGAATGCTTTGCATCACAGGAGATCTTGAAAATTCATGAATTGTCACTAGGACATAGTGAGCCCTAGAAGGAAGACCAAAGAAGCCAACAGCTACTACCTCCCTGATATTCATTTTGTATTTTTGTATTTATTGTATTTATTGAATTTTATATAGTGTGTTTAGCCAACGCGCTTCACATAGAACAACAAGCAATACATTACGTAGCAAAGTGACCAATTATTCATTGGTGACATGCACAGTGACAGTGTGCATTGATAAAGTCCAATACCAGTATTGATACAGTCCAATACCAAAGATGAAATAGGCTCAGCATGAGGCACGTGGGATCAGGGTTGCAAGCCTGAGATGAAATAACCTTCAGTCTTTTCTCCCCTAAACATTTACGACTTGGCCCCTGCCCTCCCTCCCCACCCTCACCCCCACCCTCACCCGCACCACCACCCCCACCCCCACTTCCCTATTTACCTTGCTGCTGACTCACTGTGTTCCTGCAATGCCTGTTTCCTTTCACTTCTGTGATCGGGAACCGGCGCTGCAGGGTCCATTCCTTTTTTTCTCCTTTTTTTTCCTGGACCATCTGTGTGGGACACCCCCGCAACCCCTACTCATAATATAGTGATCAAGGGTGCGAGGGACACCCCTGCAGCCCCCACCACCGAATGGGGGATTTGGTTGAACTTTTCAGCCATTTGGTATTTTCGAGCGGCCGAAATGCTGCCAAATCTCCCATTCGGTCTTTTAAACTCTGTCTTATTGGCCGAGGCCAGGCACGCGAGCCAGATCACACAGAGGGGCTGCCACTGGTTTAGCATTTTGAACAACCTATTTGACATATTTTTCACCCCTTGATGGAGCACTGGATCTGTACTGAAGCAGGTGGTAGGACAAGGAATCAGCCAAATCATGATATGTACCTGGTGTATGTACCATATTGAAATGGTAATCCTGCAGTTGAAGAACCCCTCGCTCTAGGCTGGGAGCCACCTTTGCTTTTGGGTTCGCATACATTGTGAGATGTGCCTGGTGATGATGATGAGGAATCTCTTAGCATACAGGGGAAGATGATGGTGATTGCATGCCCACACCACCACCAAAATCTCGTGTTGAGCTCGGGAGTAAGCCCTTGTGACTTCTGACTGTCTCCTGCTTGCATGAGAGATTACTCTCCTCAGCATCTCAGCGGCTAGCTCATGTTGTGCTAATATTGCTCTCAGGCCAACTGGACTGGCATCACTGCTCTTTTCGGTTCAGAGAACGGGATCAAAATATGCTATGCACTATGCACTTTTGACGCAACACTTGGGTCATTTTAAAAGGTATTCTGATCACATGCAGAGGGACAACAAATGCTTGCTCTTGCGTGTTGCTGGTCCCCTGCATGTTATTTTCAAAACTCGCAGAGTAGAGAGTAATTGTGAAGAGTAAATGAAGGTGAAGTCGCCTCTTCACCCTCCACTTTGTGAGAAAAAAAAGCACTGCCTATAAATTACACTTCGCAGGGGGTGTTTTACAATGGATGCCAACGGAATCCACCTGTTCTTTACTGGTGCTAAACCAGGGAGTATTTCATTGGAAACCTTTGGTTTTAAGCTTGCATAAAATGTCATTCAGGCGAAACACTGAGTGCTCTTGCAAGACATATTAGGAAAGCAAAGCTGAAAAACAGTCTCTGCGTTCCTGTCCTCATACGCCTTGGAAAGGCACACAAATGTAATGGAATACAAAATGAAAGCCTAAACGTACTTTTACAATTTCAGTGTCAGCCCCATTCATTTGAAAATGACCCCTTTGTGATGTCTGCTGAGCTTCTTGAGTTTTTCCAAATACTAAGATGCCATTGCTGTAATCGTTACATTTTGGAATGCAGCATGTGACTTTTTGATTTTGCTTTTAATTCACGTCTACTTCAATAGAAATATTGAGATCCATCTTGGAGTACACTGTGTCCCCGATACATAGAAAAAGCAGAAAGACACTGCAAAGTATTGTTTTAGCGTTAAGCAACTTTGTGCCTATTTGCGCGGAAATGTTTCTTTGCGCGCTCCGCGTATTCATGGAAAAATAACCGCACAGTATCCTAAGGTGCAAGTAGTGCCCAGGATGCCCATGATATGCCCACATGCAAACCAAAACCATTGACATATACCAACATTTTCACCTATCTTAACCCCACCATCAAGCACCCTAAAAATGCTGCATTCCATACCCCATAACCAAGGCAGCACCTCAGTGCCACTGCATACGAACCCTATAACCCAGAACTGCACTCAGATAATCTGCATACTATTTCGTGTAACTCAAGGCAGCGGCAGGCAAACCTGTGTCCGAACCCTCTAATTCAAGGCTGCACACCGCTTATCTGCAAACAATCACCCCTAACTCCAAGTGACACCTCAACTACGTGTCATCACCCCTAAATGTCTATGCAAATCTTGCCTTTGCGTGTTGGATCCTATGCACACAGTGCTCTGGGCCTCGTATCATGTGGCAGTGAGTCAACAAGGTTTGCGTGTAACCTTTCCCGACGACGTGAAGTTGATTGTTGTATTCCTTGAAATCATTTAGGTTTACGTTTGACTGGGAGTGTGATTTCACTGCATTGCTCGTCCCTCAACAATCCCGCCAGCAGAATGGGGAATATGCACTTTCCACCTCATATTTATTTCTTTGAATAGGCTCATCCCACACTTGGACTGCATTCAAAGACATGACGGACTCATGCAAAGTCCTGGAAATACTTGCAAAGTCCGATCCATGAATCGGGGAAAATACTTTTGTGTGCTGAAAAGTGCACAAAGTCACTTTTTAGCATGCAAAACATTACCTGAATCAGACCCATGATTCCATTTTCTAAGGTGTATCATGTCACTATTCCTGATACCGTTCAAACTGAATGCCTTGTTAGGGTTGCTCATGTCCAAACACATGAAAATCTCTTGCCTGTCACCATTCTTGGGTGAAATCAAAGGAGTTGGTACAGGAAGGTTCAAAGATCCCTTGTGCGATCATTGATTGTACCTTAGTCTCTACTTGACAATTGAGAGGTGGTGATGTTTTTTATGGAGATGGCTGCCTTTATATAGATATTTACTGTTGGATACTCATCAACCCCATATAATAAAATGTAGAATAGTGTGCGCATATTCTAGAAAGGTCATGGCATAGTTACGCGATCACCCCAGCTTCAGGGGCATACAGGGGTTTCTGGTGCAACTGGGGAACGGGGATGACCTTCTCTTTGGCCATTAGACATTCCTGAGGCTATAAATCTCACCCTACAAGAAGGCCAACCTCTCATAGGGCTGAGGGCCACCCACTGCAGATCAGCTGGCCCCACTATGATTGGCTGCCTCATCCTCATCTGCCAATCCAAGGCTCTGGCAGGCGGAAGTTGGCCCTTCCACCAAAGGCCAACCACTAAAGCCCTGTCCGGGCCTGGAGGCCCCCAGTTTTTGATTCCCTAAATCATGAGGATTCCCCCAATGCAACCAGGACCCAGATGACCTGTGCCCTTGAGCTTCCATGCACTTGAATATTGACACTTGAGTGATGGCTCAGATCACCCACTGCCGCTTCCACTATCAAATCCTGAACCTAAACCTCTCATCACTTGACTTTCTACCTTGATCTAATCCTCCTCTTCTTCAATGCATTTTTCACCATACTTTTGATTCTACTCTTTAACTGAGATGTTATGCTTTTAATATCGTACACCCTAGATTGCATTGAATTTTGTGCCCTGTTTTTGAATCTCAAACTTAGGCGTTGTGCTTTTAACATCTTGCACCATAGTTTGCATTGTATGTTGTGCCCCTCTTGTAACCACTAGACCGCCTTGTGAGCTGGGCCAGAACTTGCAGTGCATCCTCCACTCGTCCTTCAACTATCCTCTGCCAACGTCATGGCACTCACAATCTCTCTTATCTTCTCCAACTGCTACTCTATCATTTACCCTCCCCCTCTTACAAAGTCTGGAAGAAAAAAGCACAAAAGATACAAACTGAGAGCCAACCGTGTCCTACCCATCGCAGACAGCTATGTCAGTGCAACTTCCAGAGAGTTCTTCACCAACATCCTTTTCTCTGTCCCTTCTCCAGATCTATGGACTCCTCATCTCATCTCCACTCTCCTCCCTTCCAGACCCTCTACCATTAATGGTGGCACTAAGTGGGAAGTCCTCTTGGCTTGCTTCTCATCATCATGCTACATCATTAATGTCTTCTACATAGGCACTATCTTGGTTCATGGTCCTCAACCCGACATCCTCCTCTTTGACCGGTGCCTGCCAACACTCATTAACTTCCTTACTTAACCTGCTTCTTCCCCTTCCACTATCTCTGTCCCTCCCTCTCTGACTGGTGTACACACCCCTGTACTCCACCTAAGAAAACCTTCAAAGGCGGAGACCTTGTTTACCTGGCTACTCTTAACATACATTCTGCCAACAAACACTCCACCACCATCTGCCTCCTTCTTGAAGACACTGACCTCGACGTGGTTCAATGCCAGCTCCGTCACTGCTTTTGACTCGCTTCTCCCTGATGGCTTCAAGATCATCTCCAAACTACAACCTCACCATGCTGACGGCAGAGTTGCCTTAATCTTCCCTGAGTGGGTTCCCTATTCCATCATACCCACCCAGCTCTATTCTTCCTTGAGAGCATGGTCTGCAAGTTGGTCATCTCTCCCTCCTCCTCTCTGACCATTGCAACCATCTGAAGGCCTCCTGGCACTAACACCCTGTACCTCTCTGAATGGGTGGATTATTCTTCCTCCCTACTCTCAACCACTTCAAATCTCCTCCTCATTGGCGATTTCAACATCCTATTGGACTCCCCTGTCACAACATCCACTCTCTTCCTTGGCCTCTGCACTTCTCTATTCTCCCTTCTGGTTGAACCCATTGGGCTGGACACACTCTTGACATCCTCATCCACTCTGACCTCTCTCTCTCCCCTCTATGGTCACTCGACTCTCTTGGTCAGACCATTCTCCTCTCTCCTCTCACCTGGGTCCACTCGGGCCCCTGACCGCACCTACAAAAATGCCTGCCAACCTTGTTCACAAACATCTGTCAGATGAAACGAGTGTCAGCTGCTGCCCTCACATCCACCTTCATGCCTCTTCTTCCCCCTAACTCTACCACTGACTCTGCTCTCAGCTGTTCAGGAGGAGAGGAATTCACTGACGGGCCCATAGGTCAGCGCTCACCCTCTAGAACTTGTAAGACAAGATAGTTGCACCATGTGAGGACAGGGGGTGCAGGATTCTTTTACTCCAACACGACTCACTAATGAGGCAAAGGGAAGTCCGTTTAATGACAAGTACATCAAACAGAGAAACAAATCGAAATCAGCAGCATTGTGATCACCTGTCTCACTCCAACTTCCTCGAACTTCAGTTGAACAGCAATTCTTACATGCAATATTCATCATCATTGACGTCTAACTACAAAAACTCGACATGCAATATAATTGGTTAGGAAAGGTAACTTAAGTATAGGTGCTATATCTGTATATGATAATAGGACATTAGGATTGGATAACTCTTATCGGGTGGACGTCTACGCCCATCCCACTACACCACACGTGATTGACATCACTCCACTATCTATGGGACTCCAGCTAACTTGGTCCATTGTGATTGGGCAGGTTACACCCCTAGACATAAATATCCACTTTAATTAGCAGCATGCAGAATGGACACCCATGTGCATGGTGTCCCAAGTTTCACCCTGCCTCCCTTCCATCAATCAGTATCTTGAGGCTATGTGTCAATTAGTTGGCTGGGTATGGCCTCGAAACTTTAGCCTCTTATCAGGAAAAGTTATAGCATCCTCGGGTCCTGGATGACATCAGGCAGTGGTACTTATTTGCACCTGGCTGGTCACGTGTTAGTTCACCATGAATCTGCTTCAGTTTCCAGCTTTTAGTGAATTTAATTCTGTTTCAGCCTCACCACCTGCATGGGCCCCCCTTATCTTGACCTTCATGAGGCAGGCTGGTATTGCTCTGAAGTTTGAGTCTTGTTAGCTGATTGTCTCCTCCCTTTCTCTGTTTGACCTCGATTTCCTAGGCATGAGCCGCTCTTTGTTGAGTTTCGATTCCGCTCCTTCTCTTGCCTTTGGCTGGATTACGAAACTTGGCCTGTCATAGCAACCTCCACTTAGTTATTACCAACATCCTTGACACACTTGCCTCAGTTATGAGGATCCACCTGAATACTGCCTCCAAAAGTAACACTTGGTACGACTCTGAACTTGGAGCCCTGACACATAAATGCAGAGCTGCAGAACGGAAGTGGCAAACCTCAAGCTCACCCTCTGACAAACTGGCCTGCAACCTGCTCCAAAGGCAATACAGACTCTACATCCATGCAAAGAAAAGGGCCCACATCCAGGCACGGGTATCTGGTATATCCAACAACACTCTCTGCCTCAATACCAGCAAGGCTGAGATCATTCCCATTGGGACCCCTGCCCCATCTTTTCTCCCTTCACTCTGGCTATCCTTTATGGGCTCTCCCCCCTCTTCCTTCATCTAAAGCCATAAACCTTGAAATCATCTCTGATCTCTCTCCTTCCTCCCTCACACTCAGGACATTGCAAGAAATCCCACTTTCAACTCTTCCTTGTCAAAGGAATTCTCCCTTTTCTCACTTTCCCCCAGAAGCTCAATGTTACCTGAGCCCTGTTTCTCTCTAGGCTTGACTACTGCAATAGCCTTCTCCTGAATCTACCTTCTTACAATCTACGACCCCTCCAGCTAATACAGAATAAGGCAGCAAGATTTATCCTTGGCCTTAAGCCCAGGGAAAGCATCTTTCCTGCTCTAAAAACTCTTCACTGGCTCCCGGTTGCTGTACGGATCAAATTCAAATCTCTCTGCATCATCCACAAGGCTGTCTGGGGCCTAGGGCCACACTATCTGCAACTTTCTCTTACTAAATACTCTCCCTTCAAACCTGACACATTTTTAAAAAATCACTACTGTTAAAACACAAAAGGGGTTACTCAATACTCTGTAGCCTTGTTAGGAAGCACATTCTCCATTTGTACACTCGTCTTTTGATCGTCTTTCATCCACACTTCGATTCAACAGGTACAGTCTTGTCATGGGCACAGCAGTGCTGAAAGGTCCTGCCCTGGCAGAGCCTTGAACATTCATAACCATAGCTGTATCACATTCTCTCTCCTAACCTTTGGGATTATAGGCCTTTCTCCCTTTGACCTTATCTCAAGAGAGGAGTGGCTCCTGCTAGAACGGAGGTTAATCGCCAAGATACTTAAAGAAGGAATTTTATCAGAGCCAGACATATGAATATTATTGGCTGATGAGTGAAAAGAACTTTGGAAAACATTGCATTAGGCTTCGGGTACCGTATTGAAAGCTCTAATAGCAGGGAGATTAGCTCACTAGTTAAGCACTCATTTCTAAAACGGTGCCAGCCAGTCTGCACTGGCTGGTCCCATTTTTTAATTCTGATTGGCTGACTCCGCCCTTTTATTATTTGGAATCAGTAAATTGAATGCAATTAAACAGCAGAAGCTATCACAAAAATTAAAAAAATCATATATCATTATAATATAAAGTAAGTGTGAAGTTTAAAACGCTTTCTAATGTTTGGTGTTGTTATTCTGCTGCCGCTAAATGTATCAGGTCAGTTTATTTTGTAATGGAAATTAAAATAGCATGCAGCTAAATGCTCAGGGCCGAGGATGATTGAGAGAAGACCTTTAGTTCACCCAATGCTTAGATTAAAAATACATGTGTTTACAGAGCTCAAAATACATTAGTACTCAATACTCTGGGCCAATGCCGCCCACGGTAATGCCCCCGGGGCTTCATTAAGGGCCTCGCTACGCTCGGACCTATAACAACGGCCCGGGGGCATTACCTGGGGCGGTATTGGCCCGCCGCCTCGGGTCTTATTGCCACATTAGCTTAAAAATGATATAGTCACAGAAAATGTATTAACGATTGTGGTTTGAGAAAAACTCGGGATGGCATCTCAGAAATAAATTGCGTTATCCTTTTCTTGCTGCCCCCATATCATCCATTTCAGACACATACACATTGTGTTTCTGTGTTTTGAGAAACAGATTTGGAAGACTAGTTCTTTGCCTATAGGCAAAACTGTGACAGTTACCTGAAGAAGAAGATCCCTATGGGACTTTGAACAATAATAGAATGTGCTGTCTTGCTAAATCTTTTCAAGAATATCCGAACAAGGTTTTTAAACATGTGTTTTTACAAATGTGTTAAGGACTGGCTGCACCTGCTATATCATATGCGTATCTAGCTCTCTCTCTCTCTAAGCCTTTTTTCTCTCTCAGTCTCCTCTTAGTCTCTCTCGCTGTCGTTTTCTGTGGGCCATAATCGCGATGCCATGTGCATCTTTACTGGAGCCAGCCCAACCCTACCTGAGAATAATGCGACACAGCTGTCTTGAACCTGAGGCGGGAGTGTTGTGTTTTTTGATTGTTGAAGTAGAATGATAACAGCAGGGCCGGGGCACCCCCCTGACATTTGCAGAAATACAATGCCATTATTGAATGGGTTCTGCAGGAATGTCGCCATCATGTTGTGGGTGCAAGGTCTTTTAAAATTTGACAATGTTGACGTCCAATGATCACTTATGGTGTATATTGTTCTCATAATAAGGAGGTTACACAAACACATCATCAAAACCTACAATAACCATATGATTTATTTTCTGAGATGTTACCAGTCCAAAATACACCACAGTCCTTTCTTTCTTTTTCGAAATACTCATGTGAGAAAGGGGAAGGAGACGAACAGCACCAATGAGGTGTCCTGCCTGCTGTGCATAAGACCAAGCAGCATTTCATAAGAATTACCACAAATCTTTATATTTGACAAATACATTTGTAATAAACAAATATTGCATGCTTGAATCACAAAGTACATAGTGCACATAGGACAGGTTAGTGTTTTCATTTTTCACTGCACTCACCCGAACATTAAAGAGTTTGTATCAACAAAAACACTTCATATTCATTTGGACAGTTTCAGAATTCGGATGTGAGTATAAAGTTATTGGAACATCAGGTTACCTCCTTCAAGGTGTGAAGGCTGGAGTTTCACATGATTCTGGGATATAAGGTGCTGGCTTTCTAGGGACACATGTCTCTGTGCATACCTCCAAACACAGACATCCTTATAGAATTATTTAAATGTAGGTTTTTGTGATATTGATTGCTTGATGTCACTATGGCTGCCAATAATTTACAGACCTTCCCCATGCATTCTGCTGAATCATAGTGTTGACAATGTTTATGTAAGAAGAACACGCATATATTTAATAATACCTTTCTGAATATACATTTCTACAAAAGTTTTTGTTGTTTAACAGCACCTAAAATACCTGATATGTCCATCACTAAATGTAATAGTACTCGGTTTGTTGACCTCAGAATGATGAAAGGCTGAGCCAGCCTTGCCAGGGTTCGGACATGTCACTTCCAAGTTACATTCTGATTCCAGTAACAGGAGGTGACCTCATAGTACAAGTAATTTTGCCACATGTATTATCTCCATGTTGATGTGCATTAGAGTGACAAAGTTGAAAGGAGGTGCCATTAAGCTTTATAATGTTTTGATACAAGACGGGTTATATTCAATGATCAATTTCTGTTTAATTGTTCATAAATGTTTAGTACTTTTACCAATACCACAGGCCGTTCACACTGGTTGACATGTTTATAAACTCCTGGCTGTTTAATCCCTCCTTTAGGACCGTGGAGACAGTTTTACTCTTCCACTATAGTTCCTATAGTTTATTAAGATTGCAGCATGTATCATGGCCTAAAATTGCTTACAAACATTTGGCAAACATAAGCACCTGTTTGAAGACATGCGTGCCCTGTGACCCACTCTGAATGCAGCCGATCACTTCATCTAGCCATGCAGGCATAATCCATAAGCCATTACAACAACAGTAATTAACAAAAGGTAACCACTACATTCCAAGCATTCTAATGAGGCTTTGAGCCTGGGTGACTCACACGCATATTGCAGCTATCCCTCTACTCTAGGTCTGAGAACTTACATCAAGAATGGCAAGGTGAACTGTGGCAGGGGGAATGTGCGTTGAGACGAATTGTGGAGACAGAGGGCCTCATTATGAGGCTGGCGGCCGCGGTATGAAAGGTGCCGGTACGGCACCGGCACCGTTCATACCGGGCCGCCACATTACGAGTTCTGCTCGCGGGTGCCTGACAGCCCACCAGGTGTTATCTGGCAGGCTGTGCCGCACCTGCGAGCATAACTCATAATGCCGCCGCCACAGTTATTAATGTTGCCGACACATCCATGCTCCCCAATCCCATTCTGCCCTATGTGGCAGAATTGGGATTGGGAGCCCGGCATTACTGCCTCCCGCGAATGGGCAATTACCAGCCCACTCATCTCGTAATGGACCGGTTATTGCCCAATCACGGGAGGTGGTGCCTGTAGCGAACATGGCAGTAGCCGTGCCTGCTCGTAATGAAGCCCAGATTCTTGGGAGACCTCGCAGGGCACTTGGTCTCGAGAGACTCATAAAGAAATGCATATTAGGCTGCAGAGCGGGCTGAAAAAGAAAGCAACAGACTGTAGCTGAGGCTGGAGCAGCCTCCAAGTGCTCCTCCAGTGAGAGAGACATTCTACCCACCAGAGGCAATTAGAGACTAACTGACTTACCATTTAAATGACCATTATGAGCAGTGAAATAACTGCTCCTTGTAAATAGTTCCAATAGCATTAATTAGACCTGTTGCTGCAGCCATTGAGTGCAAGCCTCCTTATTAACCTGCATAAATGGAATCAAACACCACCTAGTCAGTTCCACGTGTGCAGGGAGTGACACCAGCTCCCGTGTTTCTGCAGTCTCTAGTTATGTCTACCATCCCCAGTCCTCAATGGGATCCCCTATTCACTACATACTTGGATGCTGTTGGCAGTACTGATTATTCCCCACCAAGGAAGAGGGCCATGTTGCTGAGTGCCATGGGGGTGGAAGGGCATAGGATTTTTGCTGGACTCAGTCCCAAAACAGTGGCTAAGGATGACGATGATGTGTTCAAAGAAGCCATGTGTCGCATTGTTAATCGTTTTTTCCAACAAAGAATAACACAGTACTGCACCGCATTAAGTTCTATGGTAGGAAGCAAGATGCATCCTAATCAGTGGACGTCACAATAACACGGAGAATATGATTTGTGACATGCTGGTAGTTCATACCAACTCGAGGAAAGGACAAGACAAGTTTATTTTGGAAAAATAATTAGTGCTTGACAAGGCAAATCAGATTGCTATAGCAATGGAGGAATCCTCTACCAGACGCAAGGAGATATCAGGGAGTGAGCAGACTTCAGAGGTGCATGCCATCCAGTACCAAGGGAATAAGAAGAAACCGAAATGGGATGACAAGGAGGAAAGAGGTAGAAAAAGGGAACCTATGAAGTGTCAAAGGTGTGCCAGCCAGCACCCACCATCTGGCAAGCAATATAGATTGTCCGGCCCGAAGAAAATATTTTATTGCAGGAGGTTTGGACCCATAGCGTTGCCTGTAAGTGGAGAGGCAAGGAAATGACATCAGTGAAGTAAACAGTGCCACAGAAAGAGATGAATCCTCAGGGGAAGATAAACCAAGCATCACAATAGTCAACACTTCCTTCACTAGGAGGGAGAAGCTACACTGCGTTATCAAAGTGGATGGAAATGCAACCAGAGTCATGGCTGACTCAGGTTCGGATATGACCATACTGCTTATCCGCACATGCAAGGACATGGTGGGCCAGAGCAAGGCTGAAGTCAAGAGAACGAAGCATAGACCAACAGTGTTTGGAGGAGCGTCTGTTCATCTGTTGGGGTACTTCAACAGCACTGTAACATTTAAAGGCAGGAAGACACACAGAAGAATGTATTTCACAGAAGAAAGTTCAGTCGTGTTAGGGTAGGATGACGCAAACTGAACATTTTTCTGGATCCCAGCATGGAAGAATACGTCTTATCAGTGTCAGCAGGGGGAGCACCATAATTACTAAATGAGTTTCCAAGACTGTTCTCAAATGAACCAGGGAAAATCAAAAACTAAGTGCCAAAATCATACTATAGCAGAACGCAATAATAGCGTTACAAAACCAGTTAGAGAAAATGGTCAAAGATGGTAAAATGGAGACAGTAGAGTCATCAAAGTGGCTGATCCTGGTAGTGCTAATTAAACAATCCTTGAATGTTCTGAGAGTGTGCATCAACTGAACCTCGAAGTAATCACAGTCAGCTACCTGCTGCTCAGTATTAATAAGTTCATATTGATTATGAGGGAACCAAAGGTGTTCTCTAGGCTGGACATGCGGGATGCGTACCATCAGATTCCCTTACATAAAGAGGTGCGACCATTGACGGCATTCATCGTCCCGTTTGGCACCTCCAGTTTACCAGGATGCCATTTGGGTTGTCCTCAGCTGCGTCGGCAATCGAGAGAATGATGGATTCAATATTGAGAAACATTCCTTATTTATGCAGAAAATTTGGAAACGCATAATAGTGTGTTGATGAAAGTTCTACACAAACTGTAAGATGCCGGGGTGCGGCTACAGTTTGAGAAGTGTGCGATCCCAGTGAATTAATGGAATACTTGGGTTATACCATATCATCAAATGGAATCAGTCCCAAGAGAAACCTGCTGTAGGCCATAGTGAAGTCCCCGGCACCAACCAATAAGGAAGAGCTAAGTTCTTTCTTAGGGATGGCTGAATATTATGCCAAAATTGTGCCCAGATTTTGGAAATGCTCAGCTGAGGCAACTATTAAAGAATGGAGCTGAGTATAAGTGGCAACAGGAACAGCAAAGGGCATTTAAATAAGTGAAAGAGAGAATACCGAGGTCACCCTGACTGAGGCAGTTCAATCCCCAATGGAAGTCATTCATCACTACCGATGCCAGTACATATGGATTGGAGCGACTCTCACCTAGAAGAAGAGTGACAGAGAACAATTCGTAGCATTCTTGTTGAAAGCGTTATCGGATGAAGGGAAGAATTTTGTGACAGTGGAGAAAGAAATGTTGGCATGTGCTTGGGCTGTAGAATATTTTAGGACATTGTAAAGACATCAGGGGTGTTTCTGTACTCCTGCCCTCTATATGGGAGAGTAGAAGCACAGAGCACCTCAGCCAAGGTTCCCTATTGTTGGTAGCAATGGTTGAGCAACCAAGTCTTAAGCTCTCAGTAGGTGATGCAGGCTGGTTCTGAGGTATAGTGTAGTCCCCAATCCCCCACAAAGAAATGTCCACACACTATGTTATGTGATAACACAGTTCTTTATATAAATATGGTTCAATACACATACACAATCAATAACACACTTTGTGCTTTGGCAGTACTAATATGGTAAATATATACAATGTCTATGTGGTACCACAGTTAACTCTAGACTCCTTTAAAATGCACCAACTGCTGACAGGTTAAATGAAATACAAGTCTAATAGCAATGTGAATCAACATCAGACATAGGAAGGAAGACATGTTAGGTTAAACAATGGCAGAATAGTTTCTCCCACTTTCATGAAACAGTTCTGTGTGAGGATCCCCCCACCTGGGCAGCCTTTAAATTCAGGGTATCAACAAGCTCACTCGATATATTTTTAAGATAGTCTTGTTTCCTGCTAGAAATGTTATACTACCCCAATGTACCTGGTTTCGTAGAGTTTAGTAGAGTTTCTTCAGGTGACTGCCTTTAAAGCAGGAGCCACATGGCATTGAGATTCCTCGAAGAAAATGTGAACACTGTCGTCGAGAGAGCAGTTTGACCTTCACGGTGCTTGTCAATGATTGGTTGTGGACATCCTGTCAAGACGAGGTATGCGGTGCATTTCGATGAAAAGAGTTTGTTGCTGCAGAGCAGATCAATGAAGAACGTAGGTCCGGCAGCGGGCAGCGGGTGTAGGCATTGACGTTGACGATCAGGACACAACCACGGCTGGCTTTCAGATCTTCATCGATCTGTGTATTTTGGACTTTGGGTGGCGGAAAAACCACTGGTGGATTCTCCTCAGTTTGTCGATGACTTTGACTTTCTCTGGTGGGACAAAGCAGTCAACGGTGATGGCAAGGGAGTCCTTCGTTTTCAAATGTCTTAGGTAAAGGTGGAGTGGCGTAGCTGCGGTCATCAAGCATCATAGCATGAAGCTGTCCCAGCTTCTGGGCAACATGACTCAATGGGCTTCCAGCAGTTTCAGCGGTCCTCCGAACCTTGGTCAATGATGATGGACTTCGATGTCTGGGTCCTTCACTTCAGATTCCTCTGCTGTCCCCATCCCAGGTCGACAGTCTTTCGGGAGTGGCTTCCAGGGTGCCTTGGTGAAGATAAGCTTTCTACACAAAGTTCCCTCATAGCACGGGAAGAGGTCTCCTAGCCAGGTCCTCTTGGATCAGTACTTGACAGACACAACAGCTTTCGGAATTTGACGATGGCAGGCAGCAGCAAATTCTTCTTCCAGCTGTGCTTCAAGGTTAAGCATCAAGCTTTGAATTCAGCTTCTGAACAATTCTGGTAAGTGAGAGGTCCCCAGATATAGTGTTCCGTCTCTCATTCACACTGCTGAGCCAAGCTCAGCCTGCAACTCATTCAGAAGGACATTCATGCAGGCAGGCAGCCAAACAAGCTCAGTGTGTATTCAGTCCATTCTCTTCCATCGAGACAACCATAACAAGGAATGTGAATTCGGGCAAGCAGCCAGCCTTTCTGCACACCGCACTGCATTCATGTCAGTTTCGGGCAGGGCTGAAGATACTCAGATCACCTGTCAAATTCAGCATGGAGCTGTCACCAGCCCATACCCTGCTCTGTGGGCCACAAACAGATGCCAAAAACATACACTAGGGGTATAGGGTTATACACCTACCCATGGGTGCCATAAGGATAACCCAAGGTTCTCTGTTCACCACAACTAAAAATAGGAAGAGCTGCACTGCCAGAAGTCCCACATGGACTCCTGTGCAGAACATAACACAGAACACACATGAAAAGGGAGTACAGGACAAGGACATGGAGGCCCTGTCCCTCCAATGCATTTCCAGCATCACAGACATTTGTGTGGGTCACACAATTCAATCTCCTTACCGACCACAAACCACTCATGCACGTGTGATTTCCCGTTGGAACAAAGACATCGACTCCCAGGCTAACATGCATAGCAGCCAAACTACAGGAATAAACATATAAATTAGGACACATTGCAGGCTGGAAAAACACACAAGGTGACTGCATGTTGAGGTTGCCGGAGGCAGGAGGGTCAGCGACCCCATTTCTAAAAGATGAATGTGTGGTGGCGTCAATCAATGACCTGAGCAGCCAGCTGTACATTGAGATGGGTAAAAGACATTGGAGAGAGGAGTCAGACAAGGATCCCACCATACAGAAGACAACCAAGTGGGTCCAAAAAAGTTGGCCCAATGAGAAAGCTGCTTCAGTGGGGCTAAGGCCATACTGGATGGTAGCTGAGGAGATATACAAATCAGATGGGTTACTTTTACGAAGCAAGCAGGTCATTCCACCAATGGGCATGAGGAAGGTAATTCTCTGAAGGGCTCATTCGGAGCAACTGGGGAGCAACTTGACACAGTGTCGGGTGAGAGATAATACTAGTGGCCGTGTATGGATTACACCATTTTTACAAAGATGGAGCATTGTCATGAATGTTTAAAAAGTGACAAACATCTGAAAGGGAGACAGACACCACGCATTCCCACAGTGATACCAGTAGGAGTGTGGCACAATTTTGTTCTAGACTTCATTGGACAGTAAGAAGCCTTGTTGAGGGATCACAGATAAAGAATAATGATTGACTATTTGTCCAAATGGGTGGAAACATAATGTGTATCAGATATCATGACAGGGACCGTGATAGAAGTCCTCACCACTGTGTTTCAAAGATAAGGTTTACACAAGGAAATAGTGACATACAATTGGGGCCAGTTGGTCTCTAGAGAGATAGATACATTATCATCAAACAGATTAAAGCATTGTTATATATCATCCACAGGCAAATGGACTGGTTTAAAGGACCAACGGGCATATCTAAAGGGCACTACAATTAGCCAGAGTTCCAGGTGTGGACCCATAAAAACGGTAAAAGGTGCTATTGAGTCTCATCACCTTATCCCAAATGGGACCACCAATGTGTCTCTATTTCACATGCTGGGGTGCAGAAGAGAGAAGCATCCATGTTAGTACCTCCTTGGCTGAACAGAGTGAGGGAGGATGAAGTTATGGAGATGAAAGATGTTGTGTGGAGAATGCAAAGAAGCAAGGCAACCATGAAGAGAATGAGTGATGATAGAAGAGTGGCTGACAGAATGGAAGTACAGGAAGGATACTTAGTCAAAATGTGACTTCCCCACAAGGATCAAATCATGGATCAAGATTCTGCAAACACGGTTCAAGATCAGAGTGATGCAGAAAGGTTAGAATCGCTTGTGGACCCAAGATGATAAGAAATGGAATCTGAAAAGGGTTGATGTGTATGAGAAAAGATCCAGTGTGTCAAGAGAACCCAGAATTAATGAACAAAGGAGACAGGACAATGGCATTGGCGTTATGTCAGGCACAAGTACAGCAGATCGGGTGATGGAGCAGGCTCCAGGGATGGAGGAAAACCCAGTCTGTATGAGTGTTGAGAGCCAAGATCAATGTAAAAGGAACATTGAATATGCAATGAAGGACAGCAGAGTGATGTCTACTCCCGGGGTAACCAGCAGTACAAGCTACGAAGGTCACCCACATCAGGAGAGGTGCAGGCGAGCAAGGTATGAAGACTTTGTGACACAGTGGGACCAAGCTGCTCAATAAAAGGAGGTATGTGGAGACAGAGGCCCTCATTACGACCCTGGCGGAAATCGAAAAACGATGGCGGAAATGCAATACCGCCATCGAATAGCGCTCGGTGCGACTATGACCCGTCACCGTAAAGTACGATGCCATTAGCGACACCGTAGTGAACGCCAACGCTAACTGCACCAAGTACGCGCGCGCGCGCCATGCCAAACCGTAATTAGCACCATGGCGCAAGGGTACGCGAATTCCGACCCTAGCGGACATGTACTTAACGCCATCAAGCACGGCGGAAAGTACCATTCCGCCATGGTGAGAAGTACGGCATCGCGAATCAACCGTAAACGGCCCCACTGAGTGCCTGTACACCGCTCCCTGGCCACATAGTACAACTCCCCGTAGGTGCAACGAAGTCACAATGCAACCAGTGAAATGTACAAGTCACCCATGCATGCCAACGAACAAAAGAATCACAAGAGGGGCCAATGGGAGCTGCAGGGCACAGATGGCACGAATACAGAAGCTATACCAATGGACATGACCTCAGTCTCCCACCAAGAAACGCACGCAAACACAGGCACCTGTGACCAGCAATATTCCGATAATCACATCATTCCACCAATCCACCTGGCTGACCGGCATCTGTTACACAAAACCTAATCCCCCGCCCCTGAGCATGACATCATCCAAACAGTCATATTGGCAGCCCTCACCCCTGACCTCACTGGGCTTCGTAGGCAAACGCGCCCAGCACAGTACCACGCAACTATACTCCGAAGCTGGAACCCAATGCAGATCTCCTCACAATACATCGCTCCCCAAATAGGAATATGCCACATCACTTGCAAAGAAGAACGCTACACGGCCCATATCAGAATAGAAATTTAATGCACAACAAATTCACCAAGCCCATACAGCCATTAGGCCATGAACTCCAAAACACATTTCACCATTGTGGGCTGCATCCGCAATAAATGACCAGCTACTTCTTGTGTGACGCCCTGTTCCTTCATGGTACACAGGGGCTACATTCTCGTACAAAAAGGCAACATGGAAGCGCCTAGAACCGCAGGGCCGTCCCAATAGGGAGGCACTAGTCCAGCTGAAAGGCCGAAATGTTGCTCCGAGCCACTAGTACTGCGTAAGGGCATGTGGCCCATTGGCGATCGTCCCATAAGATCGTAATGCTGCTCCACTGATTAACACGAAGCAGCAGGTGTCGGGAGTAAAACCCATCTGCAGGAGTGGCATACAGATGGCAGTGGCAAAAGGGGAGGAGATACCTGTCAACCAAAAGAAAAGAAAAAGAAAAGAATGGCCATCAGAACTACATTCGAACAACTCACTTCAATGATCACACTAGATCCACAGCCATATGCATGCTAGCCCACTCCAAAGGATCATCACCACCCCAAAACCACTTGCGACTCATAACTATCCATATCGAGGTGAAAACACCATCACAAACGAGTGTACCTGTGCATGCGTCTGTGAAAACAGAATCCATCAGATGGGATTGGTAACGTGCATGGACACAAGTGTCTGAAGGCGCGTCGAGACAGGGAGGGCTCAACAAGGCCAGATAGACGATGGTCCCACTATGGCAGCCCTGCATCACATAGCGCAGGGGAGGCGGACAGATTCCAAGAAGCCCTGTACATGGCAAACACCGTATCAAATCATCTGCCCATGCATCCATTCATCATTCCCTCATCCCGTAATGATAACGCCTGTTTCCATACTCACATAACATGTGAGAATTCCATTGAGTCTGTGCGTCATGCAGCCTGCAAAATCCACTGTGCCCCAGCCCGTAATTCCAGTGTTGTGAAGTAACATGTATTTGGGAACGTCCGGCCTCATCATCCACTTCGCTATTGCGCATCCCAAACTATTCATATCAATCATTGCATCCTCGCCATGGCCCCTGTCCCAAGGACACTGAACAATAGAACGTTATATTTGCAGTCAGACCTGTGGGCATCTCCTCGCCGCTAGCTGAAGACCGAAAGCGCCGCCCTTCGAATTCCTCATTTGCAACATCACGTCGAAAAGGCATCTGTGGCCGCTTGAAATCACAAATTAATCCATCTAGTGCGGCTGTGTGTGAAAATGGCAACTGCCTTCACTCACAAATGGGAGGCCTCGCCCGTCGGTGAACCTCGGTACAGTGATGCATGAGGGTCCACCGTTACTCGAGTACTACGTTCCACTGACCCTTCACAAGTCTGTTCGCGACTGCAAAGAATGCATGTGAAACAATGGGACCATAGCCGAATGAACATATCAACCAATGTTACACGGCCATCGGGTACTAATACATGATTGTAATAGCAAGATGCCATTCCTCGAATTGCAGCGTTGTGTGCGGGACGTGCTCGCCCAAAGGGGAGAGCAGCTTGCACAGGTGGAATGAATCACCACAGGTGGAGGCCATACAGCCTGAAAACACATAAATTGCACGCCCAGTCTCCTCCCACACCCACTCCGAAATGCTACCGGCAGGACTCGCGATGTTGGCCCTGGGGGACCTGATAGCACTGCAAGTACTCCAACTCCAAGAAGAAGACGAACACCAACTACAACCGGCCGCACGGAGGAGACGCAGGAGGAGGAGGAGGGCAAGGCAGGGCCAGCAAGGGCTGCCAGCACAGCCACTACCACCACGCAGGCAGCCCGCAATCCCACGCCTCCGAGCACATCCGTTCAACCTCACTGATGAGCAGATCCACACCCTCTACCGTTTGGACCGGGACACCATAGCCGCCATTGTGGACATGACACAGGCTGACCTTGTCAGCATGATAGATAGCCCAACCGCCATCCCACCCCTACTGAAGGTGGTGTCTGTACTCCACTTCCTGGCCACAGGCACCTACCAGCACACAGTCGGACAGTTGCATGGCATTTCTCAGCCACTGTTCTCACGGACACTATTGCAAGTGCTCGATGCCCTCCTGCAGCACGCAGACGACTACATCTCTCTACCACGCTCGGAGCAGGAAATAACCAACACAAAAGTGGGATTCCATGCACTTGGCGGCATACCGGGTTGCATTGGTGCCATCGACTGCACCCATGTGGAATTGGTCGTCCCACATGCCATGGAGGCCCAGTACCGCAACCGAAAACAATTTCATTCACTGAATGTACAAATGGTGTGTGACTCCAACAGGATCATTACACATTGTTGTGCCCGATTCCCTGGATCAACCCATGATTCTATGGTCTTGAGGAACTCTACAATACCACGCTACATGGAGCGACACGCAGGGAACAGATCCTGGCTACTCGGTGAGTCTCATTTCATGCATGATGATGTGGGGTATGTGATGCGGCAATGACCTGGCAGGAAGGGGGGGGTGCGTACGTAGCAATGGCATTCCACATAATTCGTTTATCGTCCACATACAGGTGATGCCGGATATCCACTGAAGAGATGGCTCCTCACACCAGTCCGGAACCCACGGGACCAGCATGAGGAGGACTACAACCATGCCCACTCACGTACCCGTGTAGTCATTGAACAGGCATTCGGCCTACTGAAGACCCGTTTCCTGTGCCTCAGCAGGTCTGGCGGGGCACTCCTGTACCGCCATGAGAAGGTTGCAAAGATGTTGATGGCATGTGTCATGCTCCACAACATGTGCGTACGTAGAAATGTGCCCATGCCCCCTGACGCAGAACTGCAAGCACCTGAAGATGGTCATGATGAGGGTGGGGATGTGGCAGCACCTCAAGGAGTCTGCGAGGCACAGGAGGGCCGTGTAATTCGTCAGCATCTCATAGATGCATGCTTCTAGCACTCACGCCTGGTGGCTGATACATGGTCACGGGACTCGTGGCACTGTGTGTGTCTGGTACATGCACAATATGGACTGTACGCCTATGATGGCCTAGTACACAAAGATCATTGTCCACACATCTCATTGTTTGATCGTGCATTGTTTATGGCATATGTGATATCATGTTGAACACCCTATCGACCCGCCACCCAAGTGAGCCCAACACACCCCCTCCACCCTCCCACCTCCCCCCCGAACACCAGTGTCCAAAGATGCTCATTGTCAGTGGGCAGTCGCTATTGCAAGCCCCCTCTGCGGGTATCAGGGGCACCCCTGCCTGTGGAGCGCAGGTTCCTCCCAGATCTACGTTGGGGGCTGCCCTGGACGGAACTTGCAACGGATGATGTCTCTGCCTGCTCACGTCCATGCATGTCCCTAAGGGTTTGTGAGAGCTCAGTGAGCACACGGCGCACTGCGGCAAGTTCGGCACATACGTCTTTGGACGTCGCATGCAGTTCCCCCCTCAGGCTCTCGGTGCTTCTCTCCATTTGGACTCTCAGGCTCTCGGTGCCACTCTCCATTTGGACTCTCAGGCTCTCGGTGCTACTCTCCATTTGGACTCTCAGGCTCTCGGTGCTACTCTCCATTTGGACTCTCAGGCTCTCGGTGCTACTCTCCATTTGGACTCTCAGGCTCTCGGTGCTACTCTCCATTTGTGCCCTAAGTGTCTCAGTTGATGTTTCTATGTCTGCCTTGGTGCCCCCACATCCATCGGCATGGTCCTTGAGGAGCGTGGCCAGTTGCTGCTGTTGCACGATTAACTGGTCGAGGGACTGTTGCCTCTGCTGGGCCATGGCCATTTGCGGTGGTGTCACAGAGGGGCTGTTCGCCTCATGTTGCCCTGCCACAGGGCTTGTGGGGGATGGCCAGTCGTCGTCTTGTGGGTGCCCCTGCGTGGTATCCTCATGGTGTACGGGATGGAACAGACAGGGGGATTGGGACAGGTCATGGATGGATCTGACTTCGACATCCCCGTCTTCTGTGTCGGAGCATGCTGCCATTAATGGGGTGTCACCTATGGTGCTGCTGCCACCAGAGGCAGTACCGTCTGTGGCATCCATTGGGGGGACCTGTGGTGGTGCTGTTGTGGGCATGCTGGCTGCTGGGGTGCCTGTTGATGTTCCCTCCTGTGTGCTGCCACTTGATATGTGCTGCTGCCGTGTCTTGATGCGTGCAGCTGAGGTGGAGGGTCTTTGGCCGTCGGTCTTGGCCCTCTTTGCAGGTGTGCTGGTAGGGGTGTCCTGGAGCTCGTCGTTTGGATCGGACCCTGTGGTGGAGTAAAGGAGGGCGAGCGTTATTAATGGGTCTGTGGGAATTGGAATGGCAATGTATCACATGCATTGGGGTGGTACCTGAGGGTGATTTGGGTCGGGGCCTTGGAGGTGCTTTCATTTGTGTGTGGAGTGAGGGTGCAGTTGTTTGGCAGCCTGCAGTTAGGGTGTGCCTGCTGCACGTGTAGTGGGTGTTTTTGGGGTTTTTACTTATTTATGTATTTATTGTGTGTTTTAAAGTGCGCTATCAGGCCAATGTGTGTGGACGTTCTCCTGGCCATGTGTTGCTGTTGCGCTATGTGGACACATGTGAGTCACATGATTGGACATTGTGGATTTGGCATGGTTTTATTTGGGCCACCTACCTGATTCTCCGGATGTCTGCACTCCTTTCTCCATCCCTCCGACTCCCTCTATGCTCTCCATTCCAATGGTGGAGGCACAGATTTCTTCCCAGGGGGTCAACTTGATGGGTGAGTCCGACCCTCCCCCGGTGGCTGTGGCAATGTTGCTGTTGGCAGAAAGTATGCTACGGACGCGTATCCGCAGGTCGTCCCACCGCTTCCTGCATTGCTGTGGGTTGCGGGGTGCGGTCCCCACCGCACTTACCCGCTGTGCCACCAGGGCCCATATGGCCTTCTTGTTCGCAAGTGCCGTCCTGGTCATTTGCGTGGAGAAGACGGCGGCAGCATTCTCCTGGAGGGTCTCTGTGAGTACGGTGAGTTCCTCACGGGAGAAGTGGACCTGCCGCTTGCGGTCGCACGCTTTCTTCGCTACTTTTCCCATTTTTCTTGGTTTCACTAGGGTGGATGACGGGTTGGGATGTGTCTCAGGGTGGTGTTTTTAGTGGTTGTGTGTATTTTGTGGTTTTATAGGTGTACGGGGTGTTGTTTCCCGTTCCGGGCCCATGTTTTTACTTCCGTTTCCGTATATTTACGGTCGCCGTACTTTCCGGTTGGCGCTCACTGCGGTGTCCGCTATGATGGGTGGCGGTATTGCACCTAGGGCGCCGTACGGCGGCGGTGTGGGCCGTTTTGGGGTCATTTCCGCCATCGCGGACTTTGCACTTCCGCCATGGCGTGGTGCTCGTGCCCGATGGGTCGGAATGGGCCGCACTTTGCTCCATCGTGCAATGGCGGAAACGCTATTTACGCTGTGGCGGTCCGGTCAGTCACTTTCCGCCAGGGTCGTAATGAGGGCCAGAGTCTTGCCAGACCTCACAAGTCAAGCAGTCTTGTGAGACACGTAAATGCATGTACATAAGGCTGCAGAGCAGGCCAAAAAAGACAGCAAAAGACTGCTGTAGATGCTGGAGTGGCCTTCCGGTGCTCCTTCAGTGTGAGGGACAATTTGCACACCAAAGGCAATAAGAGACTACCCGACTTACCATTTAAATGAACATTATGAGCAGTGACGTAACTGCTCCGTGTAAAAAAGTCCCAGTAGCATTTATTAAACATGTTGCAGCAACTGTTGAGTGCAAGCCTCCTTATTACAATACATGAATCTTGCAGTTCACACTGAATGCATGTAGATGGCAGGGAAGACAGAGCACACAGGAGCGAGAGCATTAGGACATTGGGCCTCAATTTGAGACCGACGGCAGCCGTGCCGCGAAAACCGGCACGGCTGCTGCCGGTATCATTTATTTTTCAGTGCCCGGGAATGGGCTATTACCAGGTCATTACCGCCGCGCCGGACCCGGTAATTTACCATTCCCGGGCGCTGGGAAAAAATGCTCCCCATTCCCATTGAACCCCATAGGGCTCAATGGGAATGGGGAGGCCCGTTGCACTGGCACTATTTGTGAATGGTGCCGTTGCATCGGACATGGTATGCTCGCGGGTGCCTGTCTGCCCGCCAGGTCAGACCTGGTGGCCGAAAAGGCACCCGTAAGCAGACCTCGTAGTTTGCTGGTACGGTAACAACAGTATCGGCAAGCTTACCTGTACCGTTGTTACTGTACCGGCAAACTCATAATGAGGCCCATTGTGTCGTTGCCACTGCACACCTACCCTGTTCGTTCTTTCTTCCTCTTCTTTAAATGATCTGTTATCAGTGATCTGGGTGAGAAAGAGCTATGAGATGCGTGAGCGAATCAGAGCCAGAGATCTACAGAGGATAAAGAGAGAACAGGTCAGTCAGAACAAAGCATCACTGAGTCCAACAGGGAAGGGAAGTAGAGGTGGGGAGCAGGGAGGCATGACTTGACTCATTCCGCTATGCGCACTTCGGCTTCCAGAAGCATGACTCTGAGCGTGGTGTACACTGTGGTGATCAGAATTGCAGTGCGGCTCAGCCACAGCCCACTCCATCAGATCCATTACCTAGTCCCACCTTCATGGTCGGAACTTCAGCCCTGCAGATCAGCTAATCTGAGCATCACTGCCACGTCCATTTCCCAGAGGCTTTTGCTGGTGTGAAACATGATGTTCTGTGCATTGGGATACCTTAAGCTCTGGTCTTGGTGTGCATGGGCCAATATAGGATACAGGGATCTTGCCATACTGTCGAGTAGAGGTGGGCTTAACTTGCAGATTTCAAAGGTCAATGACCCAACCTGGCTGTGGGATCCTCAGAGGCCATCCATGCACTCAAACTGACCTGCCCTTAAACCGCTCTTCTCCCAACCCCATGTAAGCAAGGCACTGTGGTGTTTTAAGGATCTCAAGTTCATATATACATTTAGTATCCATTGGCCAGCCTGAATAAATCTTTTTTCAGCCTCTCCTTTTCCCCAGCTTTGATCTTGGAAGCCACTCCAGGATCAGCAAATCACTCAGAAAACAATATAAATAAAAATAAATGTATGATGTGCTATTATAGAACAATGCTCACTGCGTCTTCCAAATACCAGCCTTTACCAACTTTACTTTATTGGCTGTCCTGTATATGGGTGGCGAAACTTGCACTTGTCTTCTCTCACTGACTGGCATGAATCCCATGGCTGAGATGCAGTGGATCCAGGAGATTTCACAAATGTTTTGGGTGAGATGGATTTAGCGCTGGCAGGCCAACCTAAACCACTTAAAGCCTGATTCATGGAATTATTTGCGTGAAAAACGCAGATTTGCGCGCCTTTCTGGCCGAAAATCCCTGTTTGAGGTATGGGTTTTTCGGCAGGAAAGGCTCGCAAATCTGCGTTTATCACGCAAATAATTCCATGAATCAGGCAGTTAGTCTCTTGGGAGATTAAGAAGGCCAATCAGAGCTCTACAGTCTCTACTGAGGTTTGCCACAGCCCTAAAAAAGGCCCAACTCACTCTCACCTTTGTTTTGTGATGTGTGTTTGGAAATAAGAGTAGGAGTGTACAGAGCAGCTTCATACCTTGTGTTTGATGTTCTTTTGTAGGCGTTGTTGGAATTTGAGAACCTTTTCATACAAGTGTAGGAAGTCACATTACAGTCATTATTTGCCCTCTTCTGTTTGTGTGTTCATAAGTCCTCTTTTACAATGTTTCCCTTTTAGACCGTCCTGCTGTTAATTTTCTCCTTTGTGTCATCCCAAATATTATTTTTTAAAAACTTTCATTTTTAACTGAAAAAGTTTAAAAAGCCAAAAAATCCCGTTCCCATTTTGCGCTCCTAATCCTATTTTGTTGTGTGTTTCTCATTGCAGGCCTTCCATTTGTTTCCATTACCGTGCCTTTTACCAACATCTTTCTTTTAAAAAACGGTTACCTTTTGTATTTCCAAATGTTTGTGAAAACCTACAAAACGTTGTCATCTGTGTTTGAACCCGAGAATTCTTCCTTTGTTTTAGTCACCTTCATTTGCGTGAGAGAACCCTTCCCGGTTATCTGCGCGTGTTTTGTGCGAATCCATGCTTTGCCCTAGCGAGTTGACTTTGCCTTTGTTGTGTAGTTTGAGTTCTTTGAAAGGACGAGAATTTTTGAAGCAGCACTGGACATTTGCACTTGGAGGAGGTGGAGGATGTAGAGGAGGGCAAGGATGTTAATTGCCTGTCTATGTTTTTGCCCGGGTAGTTCAATCTGTCAGTTGCTCAGAGAAACAGCATGTGTTTTCCTGAGGCGATACACACTTTGGGCAATACATAAGGAAGAGGAGTGTAGGTAAGACTGGCAAAGGAGGCTTTTCTACTGCCTCATGAGAAGGAAGAAGGGGGCTGGAGGAAGTGGTGGAGGCAGGGGCATGAAATTGTTACCATCCTTACCATCCAGTAGTAATATCTCCTTGTGCCAGAAAGGTTGGAAGGAGCTGGCAAGGGGGTTAAGAACTGGGAGGCTAATATTATGGCCATGGAGTAGGTCATGGTGGTTCTGGGTATGCCACAGGGTTTGCTGGACAATGTCTAAAATGTTTGAACTTAAAGTTGGAGGAGAGGTGGTGGTAACTCAGCAAGGAATTTGTATGTCCAAGGTGTGAGAGAAATGTTGCGCACTGGAGAAGGATCAGGAGGACTTCAGGCCGTGGTGCTGCAGGGAACCAGAGGGCAAGAATGGCAAATCAGAAGAAGGTGCTGGGAAATGCAACCTGCACAAGAGGAAAGCCAAGAAGGGCTTACAAGTGGGCCATGAACAGGGACATTCAGTGTAGGTCTTGTCTGATTCATCCTGGTGCGCACACATCATCCTCCCCTGACCCTTCTCCCACGTTAACCTCCAGCTTTGAGGCCAGTGAAAGAGCGTGCAGTTAAAGGCATGGTCTAGTAAAAAATGTTATTGTCCCTACGGGTCGGCCATGTTTTTTTAAGCCTAAGTGGCTCGATTTTAGAAAACTTTCCTATGGACCTTACCCGAGTTTTCGTCCATTAAACGCACACGAAAACAAGCACCAGGGAGCCGCCATTTTCTGATAATCCTATCTTTTCCCCTGGCTGACCTGCTTTTGCGGCACTAAATCAATTCCCCCGCCCCTGAGCCTGACATTATCAAAACATTCAGATTCCCCGCCTCTCTCTGTGACGTAACTGTGCTGCGTAGGCAAACACGCCCAGTCGTCTTCTGCGCGACTCCACACAGAACCCGAAACCAACACAGATCAACTCACAACACAGCGCGCCACAATTCGGAATATGAAACTGTACTTTAAAATGAAACAGCAACACGGTACATTTGGTAAAGTACATTTATTTGACATTCAATGTTTAGAGAATATTCAGCAATTGCCATATGAACTCCGGAAGCCATTTATTTTCTTTTATCTGTATCCGCAATAACTGTTCCGTTTCATCTTGAGTCACGCGCTGTTCCTTTATGGTACACAGGGTGTTCATTTTCGTAAAAAGAATCACTTTGGAAGCACAGTGAACCGCAAAGCTGTTCCATCAACTAGGCACTAGTCCAGCCTAAAGGTTGATATGTTGCTTCTAGCCACTAGTACAGCGTAAGGGCATGTGGGCCCTTGGCGATCGTCCCATAATATGGTGATCGTGCTCCAGTTGTTGACACGAAGCTGCAGGTGTCTGCTGAAGAATCCATCCGCCGGTGTCTCAAACAGATGGCAGTGGCAGAATGGGATCAAATACCTGTTATGAAAAAAAAAAAATTATAATTAGTCTCGCTAGCCGAACTTCATTAATATTACTCATTTTATTTATTACGGCCGATCAGAAACTATTTGCTTGCAAGGATAGTTCAATGGAGTATGTTTGGCTCTAAAATCAATGCGAAAAGTAACGAGATAAATCGAGGCAAACACACAATGATAAACAACAGTTAGTCTACATGCGTGAGGAATGATATGATATATGATATGGCATTTGTAACGCGCCTATACTCAAGTGTTTCTAGGCATGACGAGGCAGGTGGGGAACAAGGGCAGACAGACAACGATCCTACTAGGCCAGGTTTCTTTCTGATAGCGCATGGGGAAGGGCTGTACATGGTTAGTTGAATACAAATTAAATAATAGGGCCAGCTGGTGGCAAGTGCAAGGTAAATGCCGGGAGAAGGGGCTGAAGGATACAGAGACAGTCCCGTAGTGCAGGTAGGCAGTGCAGGGAAAAGTGGCTGGGCCAAGGACCGAGATCGGTGAGACCAGTGGACCTGCATGCCCATGTGCCAGCTACGAACACGTTTTACTTGCTTTTCCTAGCTCTTCATTCATTCATTTATTCATGCATCCATTCATTAAATCTTCATTCCGGTATAAAAGCGTGTAAAGATTTACTTACATTATATTTGAAATTTCCATTGTGTCTCTTTGTAATGCAGTCTGTAAAAAGGACCGTGCTCTTGACAACGATTTTTCGTATACTGAACTAAAATGAAACTCGGTCTAGTTTCTGAATTTTCTGCCTTATCGTCTCTTACGTTATTGCGCACTCCCTTCAAATGTAGTTCTTTCGGCATGGTCCCTGTCTCAAGGTCAAAAAACAATAGACCCTTATACTTCCAGTGCGACTTGTGGGCCTCATCTGGGCGCTGTCCTTCTCATTCTTTATTTGCAACATCACGTAGTATAAGCATCTGTGAGAACTTGAAGTTTAGAATCCGTCTATGTAGTGCGCCTCAATGTGCAAATGCGAACTGGCTTCTCTCCCAAATGCCACGGCCCGCTTGGCTGGCGCGTTCTAAGTGCCCCAATTTTGTCCCCGTTGTCTGCGAGCTTTGCAGCCCAAATTGAGACATTTAATTTTTTTGCGGAAGGTCAGGGAAAGTATAAAGTACCACAGGAGTTGAGTTACAAGTGAGATTTATTGTTTGTTTGTTTGTTTTATTATTTGCAATACGCAAGCCTCCCCTCCGTTAACAGTGCGCAGCATCTACATTTACATGAGATGAGACATGAGAAAAATATATACATACACATATGTGAGGTGAATAGAGAGAGTTCAAAGATGACACCCAGCTTGCTCGCCACCCATGATGGTGAAGGTAGGGGTTAGGTTTACAGGTACACTGTACAATAACATTTATTTACAAAAAGATAATCGTATTGCAATTATTTAAACCGGGATTTGTACTTCACAATCAGCTGTGCTTCGGGTGGGCATGGCACAGTTGCAATGTTCGGTGGCAATGGCTCACTGCTCTGCACAGAAACGCCCAAAATTCCATATCTGTGCTTATCTAACACAGCAACAATAAGGCCTTTCACAAAGTCGAACTGCATTTCATCATAGACTGGTTTGATCACCCATTACTTACTTTGTTTTGAAAACACCTTAGTGTAGCGAGGCATCCTTACTTTACCCCTATTCCTAGATTGTTCACGTCCGACATTGCTGTTATGGGCCAAGACCGCTAGTAGAGTGCGATGTTTCATGCCCCGAAAGCTAAAATGCAAGCGCTTTGGCCTGTACTTTAGGCACATATTGTGGAACACCTCCAAATCTCCTGTGTGACAGAATTCTGTCAGTCCTCTCAAATCTCTTGATAGAGTTTTGTCGAAAAAAATCTTCTCAATGGCTTTGTGTGTCGGTGAATATGGAATCAACCACTTTTTCTTCCGTGCCTCCTCTGGGGACAAAGGGCCATGTTCACATTGGTGGAAATGTTCATTTGCTGTCCAGCGGTGAACGTTGGTACAGTGGTGCATCAGTGACCACCATATTTCAAGTAGTATTTCCACTGACCGCTCACAAGTTTTTGAGCTCCACCAAAGATGGTTGGTGATAGAATGTGACCACTGCAGAATACTTTCAAAAACTTTTTTTTTCCCTGCAGCCGAGATTTTCTTATTGATTGATTTAGCAAGATGCCATACGTCAAATTGATGTTTAATATGTGGGAACTGCTCTCTCATTGTCTTGGCAATTGAAACGTGTCTATCCGTGGCTATGAGGTCGATGTGCATTCCCCTTGATTGTAGATATTCCACTGATTTTATAAATCCTAGTTTCTCCATGGCCACTGACGATGTACATTGTGTTACCTGCACGACCACCGAACTCACAATTTTCTTACTATCCATGTCCTGAAAGTGGTAGGTGCAGTACTTGGCAGAAAATCCAGGGCTGTCACACTGTCCATCGCCGGCTAGCCTGAATCGTTTGCCTTCGAATGTACTTGCTAGAGACAATTGTTCAATTTTCCAAACATCACTAATGGCCGGAAACAGATAATCACGTTGGTATATGTAGTACAGCACTTTAGAAATGAAATGGAGTCCCACAAACTGAAAGAAAGCCTCTAACTTTCTAAAACTGGAGCCACTAAAAAGTGATGCAGCTGCACACAGTAGATTGCCTGCTGGCAGTTTCCCCAGCATCGGTTGTGCAGACCATGAGAACCTATGATTTAATCTACAGGCGGCATTTATTTTGACGTTACTGCCTTTTATTTGACGAGTCACATTAATCAATGGCTTCCCACATACTTTCCCTCTAATGGAATGCACACATTTCAGCATACTTATAATTTCCATCAAACAACTGTCAAATACAATGTATTTGCTCTCTTTCATTAGACTGTCATCCTGCGTCAACGTTGTTTCGGCCTGTGACGTTGTGGAGATTTCAACACATTGGAAAGTAATATTGCTGATATCAAGTTCTGATGCATCTATGGATGCCGCGGCTGGTGCATTCTCTATCATTTCGACATCTATTACTTCAACATTGATGGGAGAACACAACAATGTCACAGGTTTTTTGGTGGCAAATTTTTGGCGGGTGTAGATTGTGTAAATTGATCTGCAACTACTTCAGAGCTATCTTCAATACATTCAATAACATCTTCTTCTCGTGGTGCGGTCGCACTGTAGCTATGGTCCAATGCAACTTTGCTGTAGTCTCCAAACACAGTTAATTCATGTTCTGGCCATTGGACATGAGCATCTCGAGCCTGAACATGCCTCGCCTCAATTAATAGTTCCTCCATAGTGTACACAGTCTGGCAAGCCACATCTCTCATTCGCTTCACTGTCTGTGTGTGTATAGTTCTGACACCCACGGGTAACTGGAGGAGAGATTGGAAAAGGGATGTTCAGTTTAAACACAAGATGGAGTGTAGTAGAATTGACTGGAAAATAACATAAAATAGTCCCCAGCACAAACTTTTTTTTTTTAAAGTTATGAACTGTTTGTAACTAACCTTTTTTTGTTTTTTTTCTTTGCAACTTTTTTGACTCGACCTTCAACATCTGCACGCTGTAGCTCCGATTCGTTTCCGCATGTCCTCCCTTCCTCTTGTGCTGCAATGACTATATTTTCTGTATCCGCATAGACAGCACGGAATGAGGCTCCATTGTCTCCCTGAAACATAGTACTTTCATTACTATGTATCAAAATATTGTTAGCATAAAACACACGTGAGGACGACCACACAGGTACATCTCAATAGCCAAACACGATTTAAACATTGTGTGCAACAATCAAACGACAAGTATTTGACCAGTGATGGTCTATTTCGATGGAACTGTCAGAATCCATACCTCTGGCTCTGCATGGACTGCCATGAATGGTTGTATTGGAGAGGAGGCATCCGCATCTCCCTGAAACACAGTACTTGCATTAGTATGCTTTTCAATATTGGAAACACAACACACACTTGGGGTCGACGGCACAGGTACATATAAAGAGATAACCACAAATGATGCATTGTCCAAAAGAATCAAGGAAAATCCAAATATGATCACATTTCATCGACTTATTTCAATGATTCCTTTACATCTGTATCATCTAAATGAGATGTTGTGATTGTGGTGGAAGCTCCGTCGTCTCCCTGAAACACAGTACTTGGATTAGTATGGTTTTCAATATTGGAAACATAACACACACTTGGGGTCGAACGCACAGGTACATATAAAGAGATAACCGCAAATGATGCATTGTCCAAAAGAATCAAGGAAAATCAAAATATGATCACATTTCATCGACTTATTTCTCCGATTTATTTACATCTGCATCATCTAAATTGGATGTTGTGATTGTAGTGGAAGCTTCGTCGTCTCCCTGGAACACAGCACTTGCGTTAATAGGGAAGAAAGTATAGCAAATGGGATCACGTTATATGATCACGCATGATGGAGCTGTCATTATCCATACCTCGTGCTGCTGAAGAATATCTATGGATGTTGCAAATGTAATGCGCAATTCCGAAAGCTGTTGCGCCAATTCGTATACGCATGGTCCCGCTTCCACTTCCCCTGGAATTACTTGAATGTCAGGCTCTGCATCAAGTGCAGGGGTTGACACTCCATGAACTGCCTGAAACATAGTACTTGCATTAGTGAGGATTACAATAGTGAAAACATAACACACACCTGGGGTCGACAGCACAGGTACATATCAACAGCTAACCACGAATGAAACATTGTGTAGAACAATCAAACGACAAGAATTCCAGCTCTGATGATGACGCTCGATGGAGCTGTCAGTATCCATACCTCCTGCTGTTGAAGAACATCTAGAAATTTTGTAGATGTGGCGGACGCTTCAGCATCTCCCTGAAAGACAGTACTTGCATTAGTATGGATAACACTAATTATAACCGAAAACAAACACCAGTGGACGATAACTAAGGTGTATATCAATTGGAAAGCACTAACCAAACATTTGGTAAAATGATTACACGATAAAATAAAAATATTACTTGACATGCATAAAACAGGTCTGTAGCGGATAAGCCTAGTAAGATTACCTGATACGCGCTAGAAGTGGTTGATAACTGCGACCACGTCAAGGATGTAGAATGTTCTTGCTTCAGATTCAAGGGATAGTCAAGAAGTTGTAAAGGTAAATTAATGAGTGATAATGAAATGCCAATATAAAAAATAGCCATGTAAGGCGACAGAATACTTGTAAAATGCTCAATATAGCACAGTTCCCTGTTCCCATATATATACATTGCGTGTGTGGGTTATGAAATCGAAAAAGAATATATTGGTAAATGTCATTATTCAAAAACTATACATTCATATCTATATCGAAATTATTACAAGGGATAGAACACCTACAATATCAATTAATCCGTTCAGATACCTACACACTACCGCAAGGCCTAAAGCTAAATCCGGACACTTGACTCACCGGTGGCGGAATGTGGACGAACAGAGTGGGAATAGCGTTTTCGAGAAATTTCCGTGTCGTTCGCCGTTTATTCTTCTTTGTTACCCAAGATGTTGTGTACATGTCCAAGGAAAAGTGCCGACTGCAGATGTGGTATCGATCACCCCTCTTGTCCTGTAAGACTTGTTGGACTCTACTTTCCAGCTCATCCAGTGGATATCCGCAATGTCTGACCCATTCTCTTATTCGATCAACAGTTTTCGGGAAAACATGCATTGTAGTGCCTTCAGATTTCGCATGGGTCTTCGAAGGGCAACCGCTAATCGAACAGGCAGGCATTGTTGATAAATCTGAAAAGTAAATATCGACATTATTATACAATCTTCAAGAATAAAGATTTGATACAAAAGTAAATGAATCATACAATGATCAATGCAAGGTTTGTTTTGGTCGCAGGAACTATACCAGTTCATTATGTGCGGCTTAGTATTTGCATAAGTTGCAGAAATGTATAAATGATGTGACTAAAAACTGAACATGTGACCCATCCCTTGGATGTTCTGTATTGCATGAGAAGGAAACATGCTTACATCATAGACTGGACCCCCGAAGGATGCAATTCGATGACAATTGACACAGATGAAAATAAATAGATCTATTGTTAGCATAGCAATGGAAATTCAAGTCAATAGCAATGAGACCAATGAACATAGCACTATTGGGTACTCTACTCGCAAATAGATAGAAATTTAAAAATCTGCGAAATATGACCAGGATACATGGCCTTACCTTGACCAACAAACAGTTGGATACAGCAAGCAGAGCAGTATGTTGCAGGAGAAAAGGTGGATGGCCACAGGTAGCGCACTGATGGGTATGCTCGAAGCGGTCACAGAAGTTCACGGATAGCACGACGACGAGCAGATTAGCATAGATCTCAGTGGTTCCCAGGTAGCACGTTCAGGAGTTGACTTGCAAAGCACAAAGATGTTCTCATGAGACATATCGAGTGGTTTTTAAAGTATTAGAAACTGGGGTGTGTTTGTGAATGAATGACGTATGTATGTCGTGGTATTAGGGGGGCGGCCTGCTTCAAGGGGAGGCATGGCTGGAGACACGGGGTCTGAGGAGGCCATGTGACCGATGGCCCCTTGGCATGGGACACCTTTTGAAGTGTACATGTAGTTTGGCACCTTGGCCTTTCGCGCCCCTGACAACCCCCCATGCCAGCGCGCATCCACCGGCGCGAACCGCCTTTGATACAGGGGGGTGGGATGGATGGTGCTGGGGCGTGCAGATTAGGCACAGGAAGACTGCTGAATGGAGACACACTTATGTGGATTGCAGGGGGGCGGCCTGCTTCAAGGGGAGGCCTGGCTGGAGACACAGGGTCTGAGGAGGCCATGTGACCGATGGCCCCTTGATGTCGGACACCTTTTGAAGTGTACATGTAGTTTGGCACCTTGGCCTTTCGCGCCCCTGACAGCCCCTATGCCAGCGCACATCCACTGGCGCAAACCGCCTTTGATACAGGGGGGTGGGATGGATGGGCCTGGGGCGTGCAGATAAGGCACAGGAAGACTGCTGAATGGAGACAAACTTATGTGGATTGCAGGGGGGCGGCCTGCTTCAAGGGGAGGCCTGGCTGGAGACACGGGGTCTGAGGAGGCCATGTGACCGATGGCCCCTTGGCATGGGACACCTTTTGAAGTGTACATGTAGTTTGGCACCTTGGATTATCGCGCCCCTGACAGCCCCCCATGCCAGCATGCATCCACCCGCGCGAACCGCCTTTATATCAATATATAGTATATCGCCTTTATATCAATGATAGTATATCGTTGCTTATCAATAACAAATGCCACATACCGGAGATTCTTGTGAGCACAGACCCACACTTCAACCGGTGTATTATAGTGGTCAAGACCCTAAGGCCTGTATAATCCAATGGTAATTGTTAGTATAGATATATGTGTGACTTTTATAGAGACATAACCTACTGAAAGACTTTGAACAAGTGTTATTTAGTGCATGCATTATCGAGAATATGTTATGTTAGCTTAGATAGATAGTGACCACCCTGCTTCACAGCGACCAGACCTTCACCCATTCGGAGCACAGATGTCTGACGTCCACCCTTGAATGGAGACACACTTGATTCATTTAAAAAATCAAAACAACGTTGTTAAAATATATGTGGTGCTTTATTTTGTATATTATTTTCATGACACAAAAATACAAGACTTTAAAGATTATACAGGTCAGGTTGCAGCACAGCGAGAGAAAATCCCCTGTACTGACCGCTGTCACTCGGGAATGTTTCTCTAATGGCACGAACGGCACAGGCGGGTATCACTCTTCGAACGCGGTGTCCAAGCCTCCCGTGGAGCCACCATGTAAAGGAACGATAGGCCACCAGCCTGTACCACCTGTGAAAAGGAATGAAACAAACTGTTTTTAAATGACCAAGATAAGTTTAATAAACGTTTGTTGTCAATGACAATTCTTGTAACTAATGGCATTCTGCACGGACAAATGCTATCTAGACAATGCACACTATTGAACGACTTACATGCGTTACAATGATATGTAGATGTAATTTTGGATACAGTAGAAGATCATGAAATAGGAGTGGCATGACAAGCAGAGTATACTTACTCGTTACTCGGATTACGAGGACGAACAGTTGCGCGAAGTTCGTGCATAAGCACCATCATTATTCTCAACACGGCCCGTGTGAGGCAGGCTGCCCTGAAGTCTGGCAGCTCAGTGATGCTTTGCGGTCGTGGCTCGCCTTCCGAAATGTAGGCCAGGCATCCCGAGTTTTCTCGGCAGCAGCAGTTCTCGTCCTCAGTTGGCATTAGCTCGCACCGATTGCATGTGCACCAGGTGGAGACGCCATCCATTCGACTAGGCCCAGGCTCTTCATCTGTTGATTCGTCCTGCCAACTGCCATCCGAATCCCCATCGTTTTCGCGTGCTTCCCTTTCCAGTAGTTCCTCCTCGGTATACTCGGGCTCGTACATGTAGGGCATTTTTGTAGCCATTGTGTGGTAAACAGAGTAAAATAATTTACCGAGATGGTACAGGTGTTCACACGGGCTACAAGCGGCGAAGGTAGCTGACCAGAGCACTGAAACGAGTCACAGAATACTCAAAGTAACACAGAGAGAGTAATGGAATCGAAAATCTGCTGCTGTGTCTTGTGAAACGGTCTGTTTATACTTATTGAGCAAAGAGGCGTCCTGCCATTTCCATGGCGACACGTCATTAGCTGAAGCGCAGCGAATGTTGACACGAGACGTGCTTTGGCGTTGGGAAATGGGCGGTACGAGTCTGCTGATGACAGGTTCAGGGGCGGGGGAATTGATTTAGTGCCGCAAAAGCAGGTCAGCCAGGGCGATGGGGAAAAGATAGGATTATCAGAAAATGGCGGCTCCCTGGTGCTTGTTTTCGCGTGCGTTTAATGGACGAAAACTCGGGTAAGGTCCATAGGAAAGTTTTCTAAAATCGAGCCACTTAGGCTTAAAAAAACATGGCCGACCCGTAGGTACAATAACATTTTTTACTAGACCATGCCTTTCATTTTCATGAGGATACACCTGCCCATCGCTGGACACACTGACACAAGCAACCCTCATTCCTCCCAAGATCTAAGCTTTCCCACACACCTCAGCTCTCTGTGCATACAGCACCATTAACCAACAGGGCCGCCACCACAATGGAATGTTGTTCATGGCAGTGGACGCATTGTTGGTGTGGTGCTATTTAGGCAGGCACAGAGGGGAAAATAATGCAGCATTGGAGGCGCAGCTTTGGAGAATGCCATAGAGAGGCACATACTGCAGCCCAATCCTACCATTGTGCAAGTGGCTGGGCAAGAGGATAAGAAGAGGGGAGACATGATCGAATGACTGCCCTCCCATTTGCACGGATGGTCCTCAAGTATCGCTGGATTGGCTCGGCACTGTCGGGTAGTCACTTCAATATTGAGGGAGGGTCACAATCTGAATATATTGAAGAAGCCTCTGATTAAGCCTATTGTGTTGCCACAAGAATTGAACCGTACTTAAAATTGGAAGTGAGGCCACTATCCTAAATTTGGAAACAGCTACATTTCACGGTATGCAACTCTGGGCCACTGATAGCACATTTTTGAAATAATATCAAAAATCCCCTTAAGGCACACAGCTAATGAACACAATTACAGTGCTTTCGTTTTTTGCAGTTTTCACCCACAGCATGCAAGATGTGGCCACGTAGGCGTAGCATCTTGCTTTATTCATTAATGAAAGAAAAAAACGCACATGTTTTTGAAAGGGTGGAAACTTAGGAAAAGTGCATCAAACCACTGAATCCAATGTTGATATGACATGGGCTGTCGAATCCTAAAATGTGATACTTTTATTAGGATCTGATGGCATAGTTGCAAAACCTGTTCGTTTTAAAAGACTGATTAAATATTTTACTTTCCCACAAATTTGCCATGTGGGCTGGATGGTGCATTTTCTGAATCTGCGTTTCACAGGGTTTCAAATTTGGGAATGTACAAGGGAACAGTTAATGATATAGAAGAGACTATATACCACATTAAATTATTGCAGATCAGCTCACTTTTATTTAAATATTTTTCAGTGTTGAAAGTGGCTGTAGACGTGATGTGAGCGTCTCTACACGTTCTAACAGTGTGGCTTGACACGCATGCTAGGTCCCTTTCTCTAACCTTTGGTTTCTAGATTTGCCAGCTCTCAGCCTTTAGTCTCCAACCCTCAGCCATCTAGCCCCCCCATGCTCCCTTTAGCGTTCACAGTGGATTGGAAAACTTGGGTAATCCCCGGATGGGGTGAAGAGGTGTGGCACACGACTTTCACAACCAAAGCAGTATACATAGAACTGCGTGAGGGATAGGGGACAGCTGGGGAAAGGAGGACATGGGCGTCAGTTTGCTGGTGTTCTCAGTGATCCCTGTGATCCCAGTCAGTGCAAACCGCCCCCTGGGAAATACACTGGGAAACACATTGAGAATAGCTCCTGTCCCCCTTGAGTGGAAGTAATCTATGCTACCCCAGTAGACCACTGGGTTGAACACACAGATGCAAAGTAAAAATCATCAAAGATATGGGCTGCATAGTGCTGCTTCACCTGTAGGGAAACGCTCTTGTAGCCCCTCGAGAGGAACTTTGGGCACTAAAAGTTTGCCAAAAACAGAGAAGGATAAAAAGGACAAAAAAGATTGTTCAGAGACACCACAATCAAAACCCAATGGGTATTTTGACAATTGAGTAATTCCCGTTGAGGCAAGCGGCTGCCCCCTTGGCAAAACAGCTAACAAAGGTGATGTGAGTAAGGGGGACAAAATAAAACCGGAAGAAAGCACACCTCATAACTTGCCCACGATTGATAATAATGGATCCCTTCTCAACCTGTGTTTAAACCAGCAGTGCAACTCCCTTTGTCTTACCAACACCAGTTATAATAACATGATTGGATCTAACCTGCCCACTCATCTTGACCTTGAGAAACTAGCCTCTCCTGAAGAGCTTTCATTTTGTGATAATGGAGGCGAAGAAGAAGTCTCTCAACTGAGTATAGACTCTGTTTTAGGGCTTTCAGGGGAAATGTCTGACTGGGCGGCCACCCTGAATACGATTTGTGCAAAAATTGATGCCTAAATTCACCTTTGTACAAAATTTTCAGAAGAGCAGTGTGTGATGAAACGTATTCTTGTTTTGGTATTGGACATTATTATTAACTCCAGTTCCTGTATACGTACTAAGATAATTTCTGGCACGGTCCCTACTATTGTTCTTACATCACAAAGACATATCTTGTCAAGGAAGCAAACACCCATATATGAAATCAAAAACAAAATAACTGCAATGACCTAAGCGTGTGCTATTAAGCCTCCCTCATGTTTGTCATCTGACCCAGTAGTTTTGCATCAAGAAACTGTCAATGTTACTGCTGATTCGGAGGAACACACCTTAGATGCGTTACAGATGGAACAATCTCTGCTTAATTGTCCTGCCCGTAGACATAAGAAGAGGCGCAAGAAAACTCAGCAAGCTATTCATCTGAGCCATCTTAATAAATGGGCAGAGTTTTTTGGGAAGTCTTCTTTAAATCTGCTTTCAGTCTTGCTGGCCCCTTATTGAGACTTACATCTACTGGTCAATATTTGGCATTGAACAAACTTGGTGATGGATCTACTTGCCAGGTCTTGCTTCAGGGCCCGACTGATAATCGAATGAGTGCTACCGATAGCTCCTCTCCGAAAAATGTCTCGACTCTAACTCAGACTGAAATTAATCTCACACCTAATGCATCCACGACCTCATATACTGATGGATTACCAGCACAGTCATCCAGGAAGGACCCACTGTAAGTCTCCTCCAAAATTGCTAAATGTATGTTCAAAATGAGCCGGCTCTATTGACCATTGGCGGTTTATCATTCAAACTGCTCACAGATGCCTATTCAAGCTTCGGATTCAAATTCACGGTTAAAGGCAACATATCTTCAAATATGGCCTGTGGGCATACAAATAACAACTTGGTAAAGTACTGCAACAAGGTGGAGACCTCCAGCCACCAAAGGAACTTGGGTGTGGCTTATAACTTGGTATTATGGAATGTTGGGGGCTTGTGTAGACTGTTGGAGAACCCTGACTGGTGTGAGTTCATAAAACAATTTCAATTAGTCCTTCAGGAAACTGGACTGTGAGCCCTGTTTGGTTGCAGGGCTAAAAGTCTTTTTTGTGCCAGCTATTAAGGGGCCAAACGGTAGGCCTAGTGGAGGTCTGGCAATATGGCGGGACTCCACTCTTGAGGGGAAGGTGGTAGAATATCTCTATTATCTATTGACTTGCAGCTTTTGATCTTCAAGATGGAAGAGGGTGAGCAATTGATGCTATTTAATTTATGTACTAGATCATCGTGCCAACAAAACATGTTAAAAATCAAAATGCTATATGACATAACAACCTCACGAATAGTATAAGGCAAAAACAACTTTGTCATAATAGCAAGTGATTTAAACATGCAAGTAGAACCATTGAAAGACATTGTGGATCTCTGTGAGAATCAAGACACTGCATGGGGTATCCGGGCATTGACCGCTGCACCTCTCCAGAGAATACACCCTTGGGCTATCCAAGTGGCAAGAATGCTCTACAATCTTAATTTGAGAGCCTTCAATGGCCGTTTCCCCAAGGACCAACCGGCCAAGAAATCGTTTGTAGGTCCAACCAGTTCCTCACTAATAGACTATGTATTAGTCTCTGGTGACCAATGGGATGACGTTGTTGATTTTGAAAAATGTCATAGAGTGTGACCATTATCCCTTGTCTCTTGTTATCCGTGCTGGACCATGCTCAGGATTTGGCCCATGCAATGTAACACAGCAGCATATCATAATGGCTGGCCGCTTATGAAAACAGGTCAAATGGACAAGGGTAACTGAACAAGGGTATAAATATGTCATATATCGGATTAATTTGAGCAATTTAGTGTCTATCATTGGTACTGAGAGCCTATTGTCTTTGGTGTTGAGTGTCTTTGATAACATGAAATCCAACATTGTCCCACTGGTAAACACACCTATGGCAGCAACTAGAAGAAGGGCCCTTGCAAACTCAAACTGGTATGATAGATAATGTCATGCAGCGAAGATGAACATCATAACTGGTCCTAAATCCATGCAGAGGCTTTCAACGCTGAACTGCACGCTCTGAGAGCAGGTTACAAGGAATTCATCAGTGCAAAAGAGCAGAAATTCCTTTGGACAAATGGATGGTCATGCATAGTGCCCTTGGAAAAGGGGGATTTTCTGGATGTTGGTGGCAGATTGAGAGTTGAATGGTACCCAGCCAATGCAAAGTTGGATCCTAGCTGAAGAATGGGAGTCTCATATTTCTGATCTCTACAAACTCCGTCCTGGAGTTGACGCGCAGGTAGATAATGTGCTGCTGGCAAACGCTGTGAAAGAAACACCTCTAAGTGTGAGTATGTTGGGGTGGCGTTGAAATCCATGAAGAATGGTGAGGTTGTAGGACCCGATTTGATCCTGATTGATCTTCATAAGGATGAGGAAACCGTGTGGGTTCCAGTTCTTTGTAAAGTTTTTAACACCATTCTCTCCGCTGGCTTAATTTCCCCCACATGGCGTCAGGCAGAGATCATCCCATTATACAAAAAGGGACAAAGAGATCATCCCTCTAATTTTTGCCAGATTTCCTTATTGGATGGGGATGGAAAAATCTTTGCAACATCTATAGTTGGCCACCTACAATCCTGTTCAGATTCTAATCATGTAATAAGCATTCACCAGGTGGAGTTCAGGCAAAACAGAAGCACCATAGACCAATGCTTTCTCTTTTTTCTCATAATTCAAAGATATGTCTTGTTATTCAAGGTGAAATTATATGTCGATTTCTTGGATCTTAAGACAGCATTTGTCTCGGTTTCGAGAGCTACATTGTAGCATATAGTCAAAGCCTGCAAGGCCCCCACCGAACTAATTTCAATCATCTCCTCATTGTACTCCCAAAATCAAGCAAAGGTTCTATTTGGCTTAGGGGGAGTCGGACTAAAGCATTTAATGTATGTAGAGGATTTAGACAGGGCTGCTTTAGACAGGACTGCGTCCTGGCTCCTCCGCTTTTTAACATTTATGTTCAACTAATTATTGACACCTTGTTACTGGAGTGCCAGGACTGTCCAAAGATGGGCTAAGTGAAATGCCTGGCCCTTTTTAATACCGATGATGCAGTGATTTTATCAACAACCCCATCAAGTCTAAGACAGGCCCCTCAACATTCAAACTCAAATGCAAAGATTTAAAATTTGAGTTGAATGCTGAGAAATAAAAAATGTTGGTCTTTCAGCACCGCTCATCTAAATGTGGGTCGACATCCTTCAAAATGGATAATGCCACACTTGACCAGATACATCATTTTGATTACCTTGGAATCAGTTTTCAGGAATTTAAATGGTAAAATCAAGTATTTGTATGGATAAATATAACAGGGCAATTAACTATTGTTTTCAGCGGCATGGTAGTGGCGCGGTCTCCGCTGCCCTGAAGCAATCAACTCGAGCAGCTTCCTATGGTGCAGAGGTATGGGGTTACATGGATGTGAACAATCTGCAATGTTGTGAGAACATTTATTTTAAAAAGCTATTATTGTTAATCTCAGGTAACCCTTCCTCCCTGATATACCTCGAGTTGGTGGATCTTACTTGTGATGACAAAGCTGAATAATGACCCAATTAGATATTGGATGATATTGTGGTTCAAGGCGGGCGTACAACCTTACCGTGAGGGCATATTGCAATTTTTGAGCTTGGAGGGTGATTGTAGCTCGGAATGGTTTGCTCATGTAAAACATTGCTAATTTGATTCAAATCTGAGCAACCTATGGGACGAACCAAGCGCCAGCTTGGCAGCTGGAAGACAGACTGTAAACTTAGCTATTATCAGCAGGCTAAGAAATGGTCTAATTTGTGATGCTCTGAAATTGTCTGTCACCTCTGATTATGTCAGTTGCAGATTGTCCAAACCCGCTATAGTATATATCGATTTAATTAGCCCGGCCTATGAAAGATCTTTGTACCTGCGCTTTAGATTAGAGGCGCTGGGAGTCGCACGTGTCACTGTTTTATGGAAACCTCAAGATTCTGCCTCGTACCCGATGTGTAAGACTACCATTGAACATGTAATGCATTTCATGTTGATCTGTCAAAACACCCTGAAGCTGAGAAGTAGATACTCGAAGTCAATTTCAATTACAGCTGAGATCCGGCACACAAGAGAGGCGTTGTTAAACCTAACTAATCCTCAAAGTGTTTATGTTGTATTTGCCACAGCACATTATATCCATAGAGCGTGGTTACAAAGGGCAAGAGTGATCAATAAATGCATGGGGTGATAACCGTGAGGTTACGAGCTGAGCTCTCCTCATGGTTTCCCCATAGTACTCCTGTAATGGGATGGAAACAATTTTATAGTGTCATTATGATGGTTTTATTGTGTTTTAACAAGGTTTAAGGGATTGTTGTGTATCATCATGTGTTGTTATGTATTGCTTTTATGGTTTTATGACCGAAAATGAAGTTTTTACTACTACTACTATATAAAATAAAATAGACTTTTCTGAGACTATAACTAACCAATGCTGGGTGATAAAATTAGAAGACACGCCTCGTGAATGTAATATGTTCTTCAGTGCCTGACACACTTTGGCAGATTCTGTATTTGTATGTTTCCAGCTGCTGTATGGAAGGGACACGAGTAACCAAGAATGGCCATGTTTGCACGTGTAGGTTGTGAAAGCAAAAAGAAGATATCGAGGCTGAGTACCCCAAAAGGAAATACACCAAACGCGGGTTCAAAAGATACACAGATCTTTATTCTACAACTGAACAGTTTCAAAGAACAAAGCAACAGATAGCTATCAGGCCCTCAGTACAACACAGCGAAAACCAGCCCAGTTCAGTGTGTTCAGTGAGTGGGACTGTACATCAGAATAGTCACACCTTTTATACACTCCAAAACATGTTGTCCAACCCACTTGTAAGTTAATGAATCTCGGATCTAGGGTTCGTGCCGAGTTTGTTCCTAATTTATTGATCCATACATTTAGGGGTTATTCTTAATACATTCGCCAACAAGTTACAATTGCAACAGTGTGTCTTTGGATTTCATATTGAGCCTTCATACACATTTATACAATTTAGTTAAACAAGTGTTCACATTAGATGCTCGAACAGTATTGTGCACGATATATGTTCATGGATTAGCTTTGTTGGTACAGGTAATCCTCTATACACAGGTCAACGAAGGACAAGGTCTCAGTACATGACCCTAACATTTGGCCTGTGTGCAGTTTACACATTACCTTGTACACAGAGGTCAAGACGGCCATGTTACATTCACAACTACACTGTCCACCATCTTAGAACACAGGGTGACTTTAGAGTGAGAATCTAAAATGGCGGATGAACTTAAAATGGCGGCTAACACAGATCTAAGGTCAGGACCTTGCAACGCGGATTCCTTCGCAGAGCGACTTGGCCTAGGCCAATATATATGCTTATGAACTAGAGGATATAATATGATTTCCTGTTCGACAAGGTTAGCAGGGACAATCTGAACATGACTGAGGGGGACTCAAGAAGAGAAGAGTAGAAGCATTAAACCATCCATGGTCAGCATCCAAAACCATCACAGTTAATCACAGCTGCAGTCACCAGAGCTATGTCACAGCAGACACATTCTCTGGGAGTTACAGTATTAGGTGGCGTGGCATGGTGATTAGCTACTGATGAGAGTCTGCCTGTTGAAGTCTCATAATTCCTGCCCAGTCCTGTGGTTCCACATCCTGTAGCACTGCAAATAGTGCAGGTGGCCAGGAGCTGTTATTCTTTATCCAGAAGGAAAACTAATGTGCACTTAGTATATTCTTGGTTGGTCAACTGTTTTACAGTGAAATCTATCAGGCTGTGTTTGAAAGACCCTGTACACGGATGGAAAAGTAGATTTGTGTTTTCTTCCATTTTATGTAACCATAGCATATTCCTCCTCCTTGTCATTCTCAGTATAACTGGTTTCCAAAAGCATGTGTTGTGACCTGGACAGATGCATGTCATATGTGTTATCTTGCTTATTAATTCCATTATTATTCAGATTCATGAGTTAAGCTGGGTGGTGGTGGAATTGAAGAACCGGACTTCCAAGCACTGCTTCACTACATTGTTTTTAGTCTCTGTTCTTCAGTAAATACAATCTGCAAACCTTTCCCTCTTCTACCCTAGAGATAGTGGGGTGAAGCCTCCCCACCAGCTGCAATACATGTAAATATCTCTCTCTGTGTTTGTGGCTTTGGGTCTCAAGTCAACTCTCCCTTATGATTGATTGTGGTTCTTTCATGCAGTGATGAACAGATTGTGTGACAGGTAGGGATGACTCCTATTGGACACCACAGTGTTTACCCTGGAGGCACACAGAGGCACAGTTTGGCATCTGGGGGTGTGCCACCAAGGGAGGGAACGTTTTTAGGCCCAAAAATCCTCTAATGCAATGAATGGTAATGAATGCAGGCAGTCCAAAGAGTATCCACCTGGGGGTGGAAGGTTTACAAAGTGCTGTTCAGTCCTGATCTGAATGTGCTTACGCAGCATTGCAGGAAGTGCTGGCAAACGAGAATGCTGATGTCCCCTTTGTGTCATGGTGTTCTGACCTTTGAATGTGGTTTAACCTTTGCTGAAAGCTTCCAATGATGGCACAATGACCACCTGGAGGTGTCCGGGCGACAATGTACTATTTGATCTTTTCTGCAAACATCTGGCATTTCTGATGTACACAAACACTTCTAAGGCTGTTGCAAAATTCCGTGTAGCAGTAATCCTTCCTGCCCCCCCTTGCAAGTTTAGAGGAGGACCTGTTAGCACTTAACCTATTCAATTCTCCCAAAGCCACACGCAGATGGCGTATGTGTCGAAGTCTTCTGCAGACTCCAAATGTACTCTCCTGCTTTCAAACATTGCTAAGACAGTTTCTTTGGGACAAACATTTGTTCTCATCACAAATCTTTGTAACTATTATTTTGTCTCATGTATCCCAATATGATACTAATTCCAGTACAACTGCACAATGTACTGTCCAGTGCTCCCAAAAATGTGAACATTTTTATTCCACAACTAGTGTTTTATCTCAATGCAAAATATTGGCACACTCAATTTCTGTTTTTGAATGTACTCTCCTCGCTCTAAGCATTTTAAGATGTTATCTTAAAAACTGGTATTCTTACTTGTGACAAACCTTTGGAACACGTGCTTTCTCTCCTAGATCACAGAAAATTGTCACACTCAGTACAACCAATAAACATATTGTCCTGCCTCCAAACAGTTCTTGAACTGTTTCTTGGCAGCTAATATGTGGTTTATTCACAGAGAGTTGGCACAATCAGTTATAGCCTCAGTGTATACATTATTTCCTTCAAACAATGCTATGGCCTGTTCCTGGCAATTTGTTTTTTGTCATGGCACAAATGTTCCCAATAAATACTTTTTCTCATCCATCCAATATGTTTCACAACTATTATAACCACTGAATGTACCCTCCAGTCTATCTTCAAACAATTATATTTCTTTCCAACTAATATTTGGACTCATCACAAAATGGTTGACACACACAGTTACTGCCTCCATTCAATGCCAATACCTTTTCTTGGCAACTAGTATTGTCTCTCTGCACAAATCTTCGCCCCTAGTATTTTCTCTGATACATCAGAAAAATGTGGTGCATCTGAATCAACCACTTAATGTACTGTCCACCCACCAAACTCTAAGACGCTCTATTCACAAATAGTATTTATCTCATCCCAAACTGTTGCCAGGTTCTATTCCAGCTGCAAAATGTACTCTCTACCACCAAACCGTTCTAATTCATTTATTGGGAACTAGAACATTTTCATCACAAATGGTTACTACTAGTATTCTATTTCATCATCACAGAATGTAAACACATCAAGTACAACCATCGAATGTACTCTCTTGCCTGCTTCCAAATGCGTATAATACATTATCTTTGCAAGTAATGTCTACCACTGAATTTACTCTCCTTGCTCCAAACACTTGTAAAACATTATCTTTGCAACAAGTATTTGTCTCATCACAAATATTTGCAACTAGCATTCTCTTCCATCCATCGGAAAAGGATTTTACATTAATTATAACCAATGCCTCCAAATCTAAATTTAGGTCTAAAATCTTTTCTTGGCACAGAGTAGTTTGTCTGATCACAAACTGTAGTGATACACGAAATTGCAACCTTGCCAATCAGGGCTTTAGATGACAGCATTAGCCGCTGAAAGCCAATAGTGTATTCAAAGTATGTGCTAAAAATGCTGACAGTAGTACAGGCAGGGAGGGCCCCTAGCCATGTAGCTAATAGGTTTTTGGAGTGTTTGGAACATCATGGCACCTATATAGCGCTTAGATAGCCAGTCTTAAGCGCTATAAACACTAAGCTATGAGTGCATGCCTTTTAGAGCTTGCAGATGGGGTTAATACATCCCTGCTTCCCTTAGAATATTCAGCCTCACTAACGTTAGCCCTGGCTCCAAGCTAATCTTCCTTTTCTCTGGGAAGGTACTGATAAGACATTCCTCAGCCAGCGCAGATGGGAACAAGGGAGGGGGTAGGAGCGAGCAGGGAGCATCTCAGAGAGAGCTGGGTTTTTTCCATGAACCAGCCTCACAGAGAAAGTTCTGGAACTATGCGTCATGGTGACTGACAGCAAGAGAGTATAAAGTATCCATGCACACATGGGATCAGGGGGAGATCGCCTGTGGACTTGATTCGTGTACAGTCAGGTGCCCGGAATTGGCTCTCACGGTGTCCTCCAGCCTTGTTTTTCTATGAGAAACCCAGGTCTCCCAGGGCTGAGATTAAGGGACGTAAGACTGTGTTTCTCTATGTTTATGTTTCTCTATATTTCTCCATGTTTCTCTATGTTTATCTAAGTTCCATGTTTCACTATATTTTGCATTGCTCTTTGTTTTATGCTTTGTAATATTCTCTAACTTGAATCCCAAATGTATATGAAATTCACTGCTTAGAATAAATATGCTAAAGCTTTGAGGGTGTCATTTGTCACTAGCATGAGATCACTGCTCAGCACAATAGAACCTGTATTTTGGGCTGAATTGGGTATTTTTGCTCTCAAAGGGCTGGCCCCGAGGAAGATTTTGCCCAATATCAAGACATTTGGTGGCAGCTTTGTGGGATTTGTGAATAGCAGTGCCATGACATGACAAATGGTGTGAGAGAACACAGTGTAGAGTGGGGAGCAGGCTGTCGCATTTCCTTGATGGTCTCACTGCAGCTCTGAGACTTCAAAAGGCAGCAATGTTGTGTCGGCTTGCCGTGGCCGATAGCTTGTGTGGTTAAGACTCCCTTCAGTAAATCAGTCGTGACTGACTTATTGCATGGGATTGGTGCCAGGGAGTACAAGGCAATAAACGAGCGGGAAATGGCTTTGTTTAAAGAACTCCGATGAATGGTTAAGAAAGATGTATGCTCAATTAGAAAAAGAATTTTATCATGTGGTTTCCCAGTTTAAAGTTGTAATTTGGAATGCATAATGAGACGGAGTTCTCATCTCTATTCTGTCATGAGGGCAGGAAAAATAATTGCAGGGATTTGACATGCAAATTGTGAATAGTAATTTAACCATTGACTCAGCCCCAGTGTGCTAGCGAGTGGGGGCTGTAATGTTCGGAGGCGAAGGTTCGTCTTTTTTGATATATGCTTTTGAAGGGTTGGCATTCCTGAATAATGAGGAAGGGGAATGAGCCATGCTTAGGAGAATGAGTAACATCTGTGCTGAGAGCCTAAAGAGTTTTTTCTTTCTTTTGGCAACTGTAAAATTCCATGTGCTAATGGTGGCAAATTCTGCTTAAAGGAAACACACTAAAATGGTTATATTGCATTTTAGGCTGTGCCATGCTTTTATTGGGTGAGAGACTCACTTAAAAGGAAAGTGAGTGAATGTTATTTGGATTTTCGATTTTTGTGTACTGATTTGAAATTGCAGAACCAGCTTGCAATGGTTGGGGGGAAAAACAATTTATATTTTTCTAAATTGCCCCTGGAGTATTTTTGACTGTCCCCATGCTATGCCATGGATTTGTGCTGTTGCCTTAATAGTGATGTATGCTTTGGAAATAGTGACCTGTTGACTGTGATACATGGGGAAAAATGTTGTTGACACATTAAACAGCCCACAAGCAATAGAGTGTGGGTTGTTCTTGCAGAAAAAAAAAACGTGCAGGGAGCTGCACTAAATATGGCATTTTTATTTTTTAAATGCACTGAACTGAGTGGTTATAGTTTGGCAATGGTACAACAGAATGAAACATCTGTGTGTGATAAGATAGCACAAAGATTTAATGGGTTGTGAGTTCTCTTGAAAGATCGCACATTACAAGAAAAAAAAGACGCTTTGACATTTTGCAAAATTACATGGAGTAGAAAAATGACAAGAAAAGTGCCGCTTTTGAAAAACAAGAGTCTTGCTGTGTGTGCAGAGCTTGTGCCTTGAAGCTGTCTTGGGCGAGGTGCGTGAAGGCAAACAAAAGCAGAAACAGTACAAGAAAGAGTTAATTTGGATGAACTGTCTGAAACGAGTGAAGCCGCCACAGTATAAGAGTTATAGGCAAAAGAGATAAGCTGCGTGGCGCTGCCAGGTGCACACGAAAGATAAACATGCCTGCATTCCTGAGGAAGGGGGAGCAAAAACAGAGAGCTGTTCAAAAAGTAAAGAATTTGCCCAGTAAACTGTGGTACGGAGCAAAGGCTTCATGCAGGATGGCAGACGGGCACATCACATCTGAACATTTACCTATGCATCTGTGAATGGGCCAAGAAAAGACAGCTGCCCATTCCAACAGACATTACTGTGCAAACCGCATTCCCATGTGATGTGATGTGAAGTGAAGTGAAACGCTATTGCTGTGCAAGCTGCATTCCAATGCTCCATGTGATGTGAACTGAAGTAAAGCGCTGTGCACTGGAGAAGAAACCTCTAGGCGCTTTGAGAAGAGAAAATACACATCTGGCAAACTGCAAGCTACATTGCCAGGGATGGAGTATCTGACAAAGACATTATGGCCTTCCAGATGGAAGCAAAACTGACAAAAAGTGCTTAGCCGTTTTGCAAGAGACAACATGCAGAGCGGGGCTTTGAAGTACAACATGAACACTGCACATTAGCCATGATCCAGAAGCCACACGGCTTAGTGCAAGAATGAATGATTTGTTGAAGCAACAAAAGAAACTGACTCAGACTATCGCACTCAAAGGAGTGGTTCAAAAACAGCAAACGCCCTTTGAAAAAATGACAAGTGAAAAAACCAGAGACTTGAAAAGACACTGCTAAGAAAAGAAAGATAAATAAACAAAGCTGCTTGTACAACTGTAAGCGGTATTGGACTGAAAGACTTTACCTTTGAAAAATGGAGTGATGCCAGCAGGGCAACCTAAACCAAGATCATGGGACACTGGAAGCAAGTTGGCGCCTGGCATTTGTGATCGCTTTGGTGAAAAAGAAAAGCATTGTGCGACCTGGGTACTTACTATATGGCTTTGTAAAAGCACAGATCAGTCTGAGGTACCATTGACCAGCTATGATTGCATTGCACAAATGAGTTTGTGATTAGGCAGTTACACCCCGTATGGTTGAGTGTAAATAAGCCCCCAGAAACATGCAGAAAGGTGATAAATAATTGCAGTAGCAATGACAAAGTGTGTAGTTACCTGATGAGACTTTTTGAAGATGGGGGTGGTATTATGGGAAGGGGTGGATAACGCTGATATTGAAGTTTTGATGACATCCTAACATTTCTGTTTGTATTTTGCCTAGGCAAAGCACGACAAGACATTTCATAATATAGGAAGATAATATGCAGTTTGTGGGTGACACTGATCAAAGAAGGGTCAGACGCATTCTCAGAGAAAGCGAGCCACTGCGACATGCTATTTCAACTTTAACGTGCCCTGCACCGCACTCAATGCTGTAACCTGCGAATAGTGTCCAACAGAGTAATAACTTTTGCTGAACTGGCATGATGCAGACTTGGCTAATTATCAAGTATTTGATGCTACACATTTAAATGACATGTTTTGCCCTTTCTTGTTTAAAGGACTATGGACAATGAATTGTGGACTGTAACATCAGGCACCACATACAGCTGTGTGACACAGCAATTGAATGCTAACACATTGAAAAATGGTTTTTAAATGCACGGTTGAGATGAATCTGAAAAAACCAAATGGTTTTACTCTTCCAACTGAATGGCTTTAACCAGAGATGTTTTGTTTTTTGAAAAAAAAAAATATTCTACATTGCACGTAGGCAGGAGAATGATTTATGAACTGTTGGGACAGCAGAATTATGCAAGCAGGAGCGTAATTTATTTTGAGATAAGATGGGTGCGCACATCAAAGTCACCTGTGCGTAGGTTAAGATTCTTAATTGAAGTAATGCTGCCAAGTGTGTGAGCTATAATTTGAAATGGTAATCTTTGAAACACTGGATACTTTTACAGCCAGCTTAAGGCAGGTAAATGAAACCATGACTGACTTGATGTTTGATTTTATGACACAGAGTGTGACACGGTTTTTTGTTAAACCAACCAGTTTCATGTTTTTGTGGGGACAGCTGTCTCCAGCACACTAATGCAAAGAGTCACCTTTTGATTGTAAACATTTGGAATAATTCTTTGGAAAAGCGCTACAAATGAGTATCCACATGGAATTGCTAGTGTACTGGCCTGGCACATTGTCAGGCATCTTTTGTCACTGAATGGATACCATTTGTTTAATTAGTCTAATGTGATGTTTTTCTGACCAAGAACTGCAGCGAGTGTTCTCGCCAAGATTTAATGAACTATAACTTGACTAAATGAATTTTTTCCATGGTGTGATGAAACAGCCACTGCCGGATAGTAGTATGGTGTTTGTGGCTAAAGTTAATATTGTATATGGTAGATATCCCACTTGAAGAAGGGTATTCTCCAAGTCACAGAAGGTAGACACTGTGAACCTGTTAGATTTTCCAGTGGTAAGACAACATGTAAATTGTAGACTGGTAATGCACACCTTCATTATTACAGTGCTACACTTAGACATAGATTTATCATGAGGCAATGTTTCCTTAGTACTACCAAGCTGCTACAAATGGAGTCCATTTCTATGGCCCATCACTAGAGTGCGCGTAGCTAGGGAGCTAGATTCATTAATTGCAGGAGCTTTATATGCTTGTGACATAGAAACTGTGCACAATAAGCTAGCCACTATGGGTTCTGATGCCAGCTCTGCTATAGAACTTCTGGCCTAGTGGGGCCCATTGATATGCCCAGCACTGCTACAAGTATTGACAGCCAATTGAAGATAACAGTATTTTAGACATGAAGACATTTTTGTCTGCCATAGGGCAGGTCAACAAGACTGCTAAATACACACAATGCATTGTATGGCAAACATTGTTAAATCAGCAGGTGTTGGCTTTTTACTGGGTGGGGGCGACCATCCTCCACACACTGGCACGCAGAGCTACAGTTACCAGCATACATATGGATTGAATTGCTTGCTTTTGATTGCATGAATAACACATGCCATGCTTTGATGTAAATTAGTAGAATTGTTTTTATTTAGACAACCTGGTGCCCATGGGTTCACCTTGTTCACGAAATTAGATGGTTTCTGGTTGGGTTCCACCTACCTGGGGGAAGTGTCTAGTCACACAGCCCATAGTCACGCTTGAATGCCCTGGGATCAGGGGGAGGGTAGGCCCTTAGGGTGAAAGGCTGCCAGGTTTTAGAATTGGTAACCATACATAAATGCAATAGTGCATTGTAGATTAGACTACACTGGATTGCCTTGACATTTTAACTGCATGCTGCTTTTTAACTGACAATCAGTTATACAAAATTGATTTAGGTATTTTTGTGTAGGCCAGGTTCTGGCAAGGGTATATGTCACTGTTCACTTTGTGTACATTTTTGTTTAGGTAGTGTTTTACCTTGCATGCCACGCTAACTAACCGCTAGAAGATAGTTTGCTTAAACCTCTTGCAAAGCCCCTAGGTCTTTATCACTGCACTAAATACTATGTTGATAGGTATTAGTCAGCATTTGTCGCACAAACGTTGAATAGGGGTGGAATGTAGTGATACACGAAATTGCAACCTTGCCAATCAGGGCTTTAGATGACAGCATTAGCCGCTGAAAGCCAATAGTGTATTCAAAGTATGTGCTAAAAATGCTGACAGTAGTACAGGCAGGGAGGGCCCCTAGCCATGTAGCTAATAGGTTTTTGGAGTGTTTGGAACATCATGGCACCTATATAGCGCTTAGATAGCCAGTCTTAAGCGCTATAAACACTAAGCTATGAGTGCATGCCTTTTAGAGCTTGCAGATGGGGTTAATACATCCCTGCTTCCCTTAGAATATTCAGCCTCACTAACGTTAGCCCTGGCTCCAAGCTAATCTTCCTTTTCTCTGGGAAGGTACTGATAAGACATTCCTCAGCCAGCGCAGATGGGAACAAGGGAGGGGGTAGGAGCGAGCAGGGAGCATCTCAGAGAGAGCTGGGTTTTTTCCATGAACCAGCCTCACAGAGAAAGTTCTGGAACTATGCGTCATGGTGACTGACAGCAAGAGAGTATAAAGTATCCATGCACACATGGGATCAGGGGGAGATCGCCTGTGGACTTGATTCGTGTACAGTCAGGTGCCCGGAATTGGCTCTCACGGTGTCCTCCAGCCTTGTTTTTCTATGAGAAACCCAGGTCTCCCAGGGCTGAGATTAAGGGACGTAAGACTGTGTTTCTCTATGTTTATGTTTCTCTATATTTCTCCATGTTTCTCTATGTTTATCTAAGTTCCATGTTTCACTATATTTTGCATTGCTCTTTGTTTTATGCTTTGTAATATTCTCTAACTTGAATCCCAAATGTATATGAAATTCACTGCTTAGAATAAATATGCTAAAGCTTTGAGGGTGTCATTTGTCACTAGCATGAGATCACTGCTCAGCACAATAGAACCTGTATTTTGGGCTGAATTGGGTATTTTTGCTCTCAAAGGGCTGGCCCCGAGGAAGATTTTGCCCAATATCAAGACACAAACGATCAGCACACTTGCATCCAAACAATTCCGAGATCTGTTCTTGGCAAGTGGTATTTTGTTTCATCACAAAGATTTGGCACAATCAGTTACAGCTACAGGGGGTACTCTCCTTCCTCCAATTACTCAAAGATGTTTTCTTAGCAACTACCATTTTGCCTCATGACAAATCTTTGCAACTAGTATTTTCTCACAAATATCGCTTGTACACCTATCACAACCATTCAATGCACTTTCCTGCCTTGCCCAAAATAACTGTAAGACTTCTTGGCAACTATTATGTTCTCTCATCACAAAACAGTTGGCGCACTAAGTTACAACCACAGGATGTATTCTATTGCCACCAAACAATTATTTGACCTTTCTTTTCTTGGTAGCTAGCATTTTATCTCATCATAAATAAAAAGTTGCAAAATAAATCTTCACTACTACTAGTTTGTTTTATGTGTCACAACAATTTGGCATATCCACTTCACCCACTTAATACACTGACCAGCTTCCCAACGATTCTTAGACTTTTTCTACCCAGCATGCCTTTTGTCTCTTCACAAAATGTGATTCACTTACGTAATGCCAAAGAATAAACTCTCCTTTTGCCAAACAATTTGATTACTTTTTCTTGAAAGCTAGCATTTTGTCCCATCACACATCTTTGCAACTGTTATTTTCTCTAATCCATTTCAAAAGGTTGGCACACCTAGTAAATCCACTAAATGTGTATTTCTCCATCTGTGAGCCACGCGTTGTTGTCCCGCATGCCAAACATATCTTCCATAGAGTCACAGCTGTTCGGGGCTGTGTTGTGGCGTGTGCAAAGGGTCCCTTGCCAATATGGCTGAACAACTGTGCTACATGACGACCGGGAGACAGCAGAATAAAACTGAGAGCTACATAATATATGACTGGAGGCCCACCAGAAAAATATAACCCACCAACCAAACCATATCTATGCAAGACATTTAACTGGGGATAGCTATTGGGAGTTTACAGAGGACACATGTGTGGCTGCCTTTGTGAGCACTTTTATAATGAGTACTTTCAAGAGTTACACCTTTCTAGCCCATAACTCCAAATCCTACGATGGTTACTTTGTGTTGAGACAATTGGTTTGGGAAAGAAATGTAAGTGAAACATATAACCCAGGGTGCCAAGCTTCTGGCTATCTTTGTGGTAGCTCTACCGATATGTTTTATTGACTCCTTGAAAGTTTTGCCCATGAAACTCAGAAAGCTTCCAAAAGCTTTCAGTTTTCCCAGTTCAAAGGGTTTCTTTCCCTATCTTTTTAACACCACTGCTAACGAAGACTAGATCGGCCCATTCCCACCCTGGACCAATGCGGGGTTCAATACATGATGCCCGTGAAAAAGAGCAGTTTATGGCCTGGAACACGGTGAATGAAGGCAGCGTGTTTTACTTTCACCAGGAGTTACGTGCCTATTGTCAAGAAGATGTAAACATTTTATGACAGGCTTTTAATTTGTTTAGGGAAGGCATCATTCAAATGACATGTCATTAAACACCTTTAAAGGGCGGGGTACACGTGTCATACATGAACCCTTTTCAAAGTATCACCCTGGGTAGTTGTTGTATGCAGATCTACAGACAATTCTCTCTAAAACCTTAAACAATCAAGCTGCTGTCCCATCATTCATATCACGGTCAACAAAAACGTTATTTCCGCACTGGCTATTCAGTGGCTCTTATACATTTAAAAAACAGAGAACATCTCTATACAACATGCCCTAACCGGTGGTGGTGAAAAATCCTATGGACAATACTGGTTAAATGGTTATGCAGTGGCTCAAGGGGTGGAGGGGTGGACAAAGCCTATGAGTTTAATGGCTGCTTTTATTACGGCTGTCCCGATTGCTACCCTGCCGGTGGCTTCAACACTTTAACGGGTACTACTTATGAACAGTTGTATAGACGCACTCTGCTGAAACAAACGTTGCCAACTGGTCGGGGTGTTCGTGCCGTCACCCTCTGGAAACACGAGTCGCGCACGATGGTCCAAAACAATCCCGATGTAGGCCATTTTCTTAAAGAAATGGATCTAGCCGAGCCCCTGATCCCCAGAGACACGCTATATGGTGGTTGTACAAATGCTTTAAAGATACACCATACCATCTCAGAGGTGGAGAAGATACACTACCTGGATTTTATCAGTCTGTATCCCTCTATAAATAATGACAAACCCTACCCAGTGGGACACCCACCAATCATCTGTAACAATTTTGGCAACATAGACCAATATTTTGGTCGAATTATGTGCAAGGTCTAACCACCCAAGGTCTCTACATACCTGTGTTGCCCTATAGGTGCGATGATAAACTAATGTTTCCACTCTGCCGCACATGCATCGAGGCGAAACAGCCCCACTGCGAACACACAGATGCGGAGAGAGGCCTGACCGGTACTTGGTGTACAATCAAGTTACAGGCGGCTCTGAAACAGGGATATCGCCTACGGTGCATACACAAAATATGGCATTTTCAAACAGTCACCCTTGAACTTTTCTGTGAATATGTTTACATTATCCTACAACAGAAACAGGAGGCCTCTGGTTTTCTGGCCAAGTGTGTGGACAATGCCACTAAACAGGACTATGTAGATCAATATCATAAAAATCAGGGAATATGCTTACGTATGGAGTGCATTGAGGACAACCCCACTCGTCAGCTGTTTGCAAAATTATGCCTTAATTCGTTGTGTGGTAAGTTTGCGCAATGAGTTAATTTGTCCAATACAGCCATCATTACAGACCCTGATGTTCTTCACACCTATCTATTTGAAAAGTCTTATGACGTTAACAGCTGCATGTTCATAGATGATGAAACTGCCTGTCTGTGTTAGTGCTATGCCACAGAATTTATGACAACTTCAGACAACACCAATATATTCATAGCAGCTTCCACAACCGCTCACGCCCACTCAAAACTGTTTGCTGCAATGGAGCAGTTAGAAGAACGGGTTCTGTATCACAACACTTATAGCATTATTTTTCTCAGCCGCCGCGGGGATGCCAACTTGGCCACCAGCAACTCTTTAGGGGATCTAACTTCTGAGTTAGCTACTGGCTAATATATTGTGGCGTTCATATCTGCGGGCCCAAAACATAAATGTTGACAGTTTAAAAGATCTGCTGCAGTCTTTTATACATGGTGATGCGTGTAACAACCCCAGTCTATCGTGGTTACACATATAGTGCATGATAAAAAAAACAGTGGGAGAATAGCACTGTCACTCTACAAAAGATGCCCAGTGTTGTGTTTGATGAAAGAACCCTGGTGGCAGATGGGTTGACACATCTCTATGGCTAGTAAATAATTTGATAATAACTGCTAACACATCCTAGCTATTGCATAGTGCACCTGTTTCAATTGACAACCGGCTGTCTGGGATATTGGGTATTTGAATCTACATTTTTATTTTTTCTTAGCTTTATATTATTTTCACATCTGAATTTTTCCTTTCTCTATTATGTATACCCTTTTTATAGATAAAATATTGTTTTAACACTTGTATTTTTTCTTTCTGTATTAAATATATCTTTTTCTAAATCAAATATGTTTACAAATCACAAAAAGGTCTGACTCTTTAGTATGCGTCAACTTTTAATGGGTCTGTTTTTATTCACACTGTAGCATTCTGTTGTTTTCAAATGTTGACTTTTTAAATTTTCTTAGACATTGTTTTAAACTCTTGCCAATATCTTGTGTATTTCTACCCATGTTATGTAGAGTGTGTTTGTCCCCAGTAACCATTCAACATAAAGACATAGGGCCTCATTGCGAGAATGGAGGTAATGAAAATAGGAAGACGGAATGGTATTACCGGTATCGTTAACGGGTCTGGGCCATTATGACCCGACAACCTGCCAATACCGCCACTGCCCGTACCGTGCCCCTTCATACAGGCTCGCGCACGTACACGCACCCCTTCGCAGAGTAAATACTGGGATGCTGATAATAGGAGGACATCACAACTCACTCGGGCATGCAATTACCGGCATCCCAAAGGCGGTAATTAGGGCCTGCACGATGGCGGCTATACAGGCATCGCAGACCACCCGTAAACAGCAACCTGCAGTCAAGGCAACTGCCACAGGTGCACACAATCACCGCAGGTGGTGTTAATGGAGCCTGTCCCAGCATTAAACGAGTACACCCACACACTACACCCCTTCCCACATGAAAATGATACCACTAGCTGTTGTAATCATGGGGCTGGAGGACATGCCTATACTGCTACAACTACAGCAACAACAACAACTACAACAACAACCACAGCCACAGGCAGCACCGAGGAGACGCAGGAGAAGGAGGGTGAGACAGGCCCAGCAATTACCACCAGTGTAGCCAGTAGTACCTCATAGGCAGCCACCAATCCCTTGCATCAGACCCAGTGCATTCAAGCTAACCCCTGAGCAGATCCAAACCCTGGACCGGTTGGCCCGGGACACCATCACCACCATTGTGGACATGATACATGAAGACCTTGACAGCCTCATAGAAATACTCCCTGCCATCCCCCCGCTACTAAAGGTGGTGTCTTTGCTCCACTTCCTGGCCAGTGGCACCTACCAGCACACAGCGGGCCAGCTGCATGGCATTTCACAACCACTCTTTTCACACATGATAACCCAAGTGCTGAATGCCCTCCTGAAGCACGCTAGCACCCACATATCCCTACCACGGACTGCCCAGGAGATTGCCGATACCAAAGTAGGCTTCCATGCACTGGCAGGCATGCCCATTTGTGTCAGTGCCCTCGACTGCACCCAAGTCAAATTGGTAGTCCCTCATGCCATAGAGGCTGTGTACCACAATCGCAAGCAATACCACTCCATCAATGTGCAGATGGTATGTGACTCCAGCAAGATCATCACACATTGTTGCGCCCGATATCACGGATCTATACATGACGCCATGGTTCTCCATAACTCCACGCTACCCCGTCACATGGAGCGACATGCTGGACGACGTGCCTGGCTGCTTGGTGAGTTGCCTGACTGGGCGATGGCAGTACATCGGGCCGTGAGATAGGGGGATGCATACTCTACCAGGGTGGGAATGGGCAGTGAGTGGGGAATGCACACAGAGCTATACACTCCTGACCTGAACCTCCCAACCCGAACATGACACATCACTGGGACACATTGGACCAATACCGACCATACATGATTGCAACTGTGCCAATGTGGTGGCTAGTGTGATTATGCACAGAGTAGTATACACAGAAATCATGGGAGGCAAGACATCGTCCTGCATCCACAGTACATCCGCATCAGCATGCAAGTAATCAACCTGCATCATCCGTTCAACGCCATCCAGACTAGCACACCATATTGCAGTTTTCAATGCATCTAAATAATATTTGTGCATACGTACAGGGACATGTGCATGTCAACAGCAAATTGCTGCTGCCATGGCTGTGAATCCTGAAGGTGGCAGCTCAGAGTGACTCACACAGACCTCTGTCATGATGCCTGCCTCCAAGGAGCCAAACCAGGCCCGGCACCCTCAGAGACAGACACCATGCATTCAAGGGAAGTCCCAGCAGCCCCAGATGGGGGCCCTTTGGACTCAGTCCTAGCGCTGTAGGCGTCAGGCTCATAGGGGACATCAGTCCTGGCGCCATCGGCGCCAGGCTCATACAGAAGTAGGTTGGGAGTAGTGCTTGGTGTAAACTTACCTGTGCAGACCATGCTGCAACTTCCAAGACTGGAAGGAACTATTTTTCTAGGGACTATTTGATATCTAGGGTGTGACCGGTGGAGAAATACATATTTCTGGGGGAAGAATATATACCTGGAACTACTTGAAAGGCTATTTAAGCCACACCCAAGCAGCAGACCACGCTTCGCGTTGTTCTGCACTTAGCAGCTGGACGCTCACCGTGCCTGCTCCTGCTTGGTCCTCCATCACGCCTGCCAGCATCCTGGAAACACCTAAAGAAGAAAAGGGAAGAGAACAGGTGAAAACAAGAACCTTACCTGATACATCTGCACTCCGGTTTCTGCACGCCGACGATCCTGCAAAGAAGGCAAACATTTTAAATGCGCATCGCGTCAGGTGCAGCACGCTGCATTTCACTCACCTGCACGTGGCGTTTTCGAGTCCTGTGACGTCCATCCGGAGCTTCCACCGCCATCCAGCACCTATTGGAAGGAAGGAGAAAGAGAGTTCAATTCCCTCTCCGCCTTCGGGTTTGTGCCATACCTTCGGCATCTCAGCACCCCGGCCCCTAAGGGGAAAAGAAACAGACATTGTATTAGTGAGAGCATGAGAGAACATTAGCAATACGCTCACTCAAGACTTACCCATTTGCAAGAGAGACACAGCAGCTCATTTCGGGTCGGCGCCTTACCTCCGGCATTGCCGTACCCCGGCCCCATGGGGAAAAAGGCATTGGACATTAAAGGAGATACTTAAAACTGCAAAGGAATCTCTCATTGGAATTCTTACCAGAATTTGGCTTCATCCAAATCGCCTGCAGCCCGGAATCTTCTCCAGCACCTGCGAAAGAAAAGAACAGATGAGTGTATATAAACCCAAACTTGCCATAAACATTTGCGGTACGATGGGAATGGACAAACTAGTTTACACTCATCAATCCAGTGAAGTAACTGGAATCACAACGCACCCCTGCATCAGAAGCAGGATGGAGAGCTAGTCATTTTGGTCCCTAAGGTGAGTCTTCGCAGGGAATCCCAAAAGGGTTTCACGGAGGGAGAGAAGGGAAGTGGGAGGTCGGAACTTCACCGCAGACTATTAACCCTTCCTTTCACACACAGTGGGATATTCCTCCGAGCCAGAAAAGCCAGGTTGGGGAATCCAGTCCAGTCCTTCTTCCGGGTCTTACGCATCTCTGCAGAAGAGGTCACAGCAGTCCCAGCCACGCGCGCGCCTCCCTGGGAGCCAGGTGAGCGTTACAACCTCTTTGTATTTGCATGCAGGTGATAGAGGCTATACCTTGAAGCTGTGGCTACTTACCCCTGTGCGGAACACGCGAAACAGCCATGATGAGGAGTACAATCTGGTTCATACCCATACACGTGTTATGATTGAGCAGACCTTTGGCCTGTTGAAGGCACGGTTCTGCTGCCTAAGCAGGTCTGGTGGAGTACTCCTTATAGGCCTGAGAAGGTGGCAAAGATCACCATAGCCTGTGTCATGCTGCACAACATGTGCGTCTGGAGAAATGTACCACTGCCACCTGACATTGACATGCATGCACCGGGTGGTGATGATGAGGATGAAGACGGAGGAGAAGCAGCACCCCTGCCAGTACTTGATGTACAAGGTGGCCGTGCTGTACGCCAATCACTGATTGACAAATATTTCTGAACCACAGGGACATTGATGGATATGTGTCAGTGCTACACTGAGCACTGGGTCCATGTGGATATGCACACAGGGTATGTGGGGAGTTGGCACTGTGCACTATCATGAATGAAAAGGATACACACGAAAAGAACAATGTCCAGGCATTAAATGATTTTTTACACAACGTGTGTATTAATGTAAACTGCAGAAAAGTGCTTCCCCCTTCCCCCACTACACCAAAACTCCCATACCCCCAATGAATACCTCATACCCCGAATGAACACCCCCATGTACACCAAAACACCACCGACACCATCTAACCCACTCCCATTGGTGTCCAACACTATTTCCGTGCTTTCTTGGTGTCCGGGGGCAGCATTTCTGACTGCCTCGCACTCCGGATTGTCAGACACACAGGGCTGGAGGGTGCAGAGGAAGCGGGTGTGGAGGATGGGGGTGTGGTGGTTGTGATTGGCACAGCTGGCGCGGGTTGTTGCTGCTGCATGTGCAGCAGTGTTGAGGTCAGGACCTGCGTGATGGTCCCCAGACTGTCTCGCATCATCACTGCAGAGGCATTGATGGCAGCAGTGTTCCCCACATGAGCCTGTGCTATCTCTCACCTTGTGTCCTCTCCCTCTGCAACATATTGTTGAATGAGTAACAGCATGGAGTCCTGTCTTGCCTCCACCCTTGATAGCCGTGCCTCAAGGTTGGTGGGAGCAGCAGTGGTTGAGGGTGTTGTGACCGGGCGTGCATTGGCAGGGCTGGCCTCGGGGGTGGTGCTGAGATCTGAACTGTGGAGTGCAGGATCTGCAATGGTGCTGGTGGGTGTGGCCTGAGTGTGGGGTTGGGGGGTGGACAGGGGGCTTGGGAGTGTGGACATGCCACATGGATAAGGTCTTCCTCGTCCACATACTCTTCTGCTCCAAAGAGGATGTCGCTCAGTGTGGCAGTGGCTGCTGCCTCGCCCACGGAACTTGTTTCTGCCAAATGGGTGCCACTGACCTCGCCTTCCGCTAGTGTTGCCAGCTCTGTGTTTCCGGTCTCAGGCGTAGCTGTGGGGCCCTCGTGTGCAGGCATGGCCTGGGCACTTGCCCTGGGTCTTGGTGTGGGCCGCGAGGCGGCCCCGCAGGTGGTTTTGCCTGTGGCAGTTGTTTTGGCCCGGGACTTGGATGCCCTTGTTGGTGGTTCTTCACCGGCATCTTATCCATCGGTGCCTGGGGGGGGTAGAAGAGATGTAGGGCATCAGTGATGGTGTTACATGCAAGATGCATTGTATGGTGCTGTGGAGATTTTCATTTATCATGCATTCACATCTTACACTTTTTAAGAGTGTGCGCGATGACATCATCACGTCAATAGTTTGCGGCCATCTTGGGTGACATTTTTAACCTTGATTCTTGTCTGTGAAATATTCTACAGCTTTTGATGCAGTTTATTAGATTGATTGTCGAAAATTAATAGCCTGGGTGACCTTTCCACGACCAGAATTGCAACCCTATCATGTGACAAACATCGCAATCCTAGAATCGTCAATGTAACCAAAGGGTGTCCATTTTGTGAAATGTCAGCCATTTGCTTTTTCTTTTCTGTCAAAATGCTTTGCAAATGTATTCTATGCTTTAGACTCACAGACCGTGCGAGGCCATGGCTTGAACGCTGAAATACTAACACAGACATGAATGTCAAACTATGCAGAAATGTTTTTTTTCTCTCTCACTAAGTCCTTGAAGTCGAGCAGAAGCCACATCTAATCAGTAATCCAGTTGCCAGTTTGTCTTGCAAGCGCTGTTGTAAAAGGCAGTTAAACATGAATTATATTCTCCTAACGGTGCTCCTTCGCGGAGAGTGGTATTTTCTGCTTCAGAACTATCTGAGCCTTAGCTCATGAGTCCGAAACACACAGAAACACACAGGCCCTCATTACAACCCTGGCATTAAGGGGTTAACGGCGCAGCAAAAGGTGGCGGCGCCATTGACCCCTTAACGCCTGATTACGAGGTCCCTTTGCGGGTTGGCGATTTTAACGCCTGCTTTTTGCAGGCGTTAAATTCCAACCCGCAAAGGGACCTTGGTGCTAAGTACGGTGCCGCAATTTGCGGCACCGTACTTAGCGCCTTCCCCATTTCCATTGAGCCCTATGGGGCAAAAATGGGAATGGGGAAGGGCAATGGCGGCATGGGGAATTACCGCCCCGCCAACCTCTGAATGGGGTGGTAATTCCCCATTCCGCCATGGCAGAGTCGGTAAGTTACCGGCATGGACCATGGTGCTATTAGCACCATGGTCCAATGCCAGGGTTGTAATGAGGGCCACAGATAACCTAGTAAGGAATGTCACCCTGCTAAGAACACAATGGGCCTCATTACACAGATGGCGGTAAGGGAATAACGATACCGGTAACGGATTACCGGTATCGCTAAATTACCTTGCCAATCACGACCCGGATAACCGCTATTAGTGGCACCGCTAAGAAGGGTGCCACTAATAGCAGCAAGTCTGCGGGCACGCAACCCCTCATGTTGGAAATAGCGGCATGGTGCTAATAGCATACCATAACAAGCCATGCGGACATGCTAATAGCGGCATGGATTTGGCCGCAAAAGCCCATGCCGGCTTGGCGGAAATACCGGCATCGCGAACCACCAGTTAAGAGATATGAGCAGTGTTCCCACCTGCCACAGGTGGCCACAATCAGCACAGGTGGAGGCAATGGAGACTGGGGCAGCACAAAAGGAGCACACCACACCCCTTCACACACCCCTTCCCACACCAAGATGGTTCCAATACTAGCAGCATTACATGGGCTGGAGGACATGATTGCATTGCAGCACCAACAACAACAGGCAGCACCGAGGAGATGCAGGAGGAGGAGGAGGGCGCGACAGGCCCAGCAAGCCCCACCAGTGCACCTAGTAATTCCACAGAGGCAGCCACCAATCCCCAGGATTCGAGCCAGTCCATTCAACCTAACCCCTGAGCAGATACACACCCTGTACCGTCTGGACCGGGATACCATCACCAGCATCGTGGACATGATACACAATGACATTGTGAGCCTCATAGACATCCGTACTGCCATCCCCGCTCTACTGAAGGTGGTAACTGTGCTCCACTTCCTGGCCACATGCACCTACCAGCATACGGTAGGGCAGATGCATGTCATATCACAACCAGAATTCTCACGCACGCTGACCCAGGTGCTCGATGCCCTCCTGAAGCACACAAGTGAACACATATCCCTGCCATGGACTGCCCAGGAGATCTCCAACACCAAAATTGGCTTCTATTCAATGGCAGGCATCCCAAGTTGCATCTGGGCCATCGACTGTACCCATGTGGAATTGGTGGTCCCACATCACAATGAAGCAGTCTACTGAAAAAGAAAGCAATACGACTCCATCAATGTCCAAATGGTATGTGACTCAAACAAGATAATCACACATTGTTGTGCCCGATATCCCGGATCAACCCATGATTGAATGGACCTGCGGAACTCAACGATAACATGCTACATGGAGCAACATGCTGGACAACGCTCGTGGCTACTTGGTCAGTAGCAGGGCAAGCACATGGCAGTGTGATGTGGGGTGTGATTGGGGGGAAGAGATGCATACTCCAACTGGGTGTGATTGGGGGGGAGATGCATACTCCAACTGGGTGTGATTGGTGGGGGGAAGAGATGCATATGCCAACTGGGTGTGATTGGCGGGGAGAGATGCATACTCCAACTGGGTGTGATGGGGGGGGGAGATGCAAACTCCAACTGGGTGTGATTGGGGGGGGGATGCATACTCCAGCTAGGTGTGATTGGAGGGGGATGCATACTCCAACTGGGTGTGATTGGGGGGGAAGAGATGCATACTCCAACTGGGTGTGATTGGGGGGGAGAGATGCATACTCCAACTGGGTGTGATTGGGGGGGGAGAGATGCAAACTCCAACTGGGTGTGATTGGGGGGGATATGCATACTCCAGCTAGGTGTAATTGGGGGGGGGATGCATACTCCAACTGGGTGTGATTGGGGGGGATGAGATGCATACTCCAACTGGGTGTAATTGGGGGGAGAGATGCATACTCCAACTGGGTGTGATTGGGGGGGGAGATGCATACTCCAACTGGGTGTGATTGGGGGGGAGATGCATACTCCAACTAGGTGTGATTGGGGGGGGGGAAGAGATGCATACTCCAACTGGGTGTGATTGGGGGTGGGGGAAGAGATGCATACTCCAACTGGGTGTGATTGGGGGGGATGCATACTCCAACTGGGTGTGATTAGGGGGGGAGAGATGCATACACCAACTGGCTGTGATTGGGGGGGAAGATATGCATACTCCAATTGGGTGTGATTGGGGGGGATGCATACTTCAACTGGGTGTGATTGGGCGGGGGGGAGATGCATACCCCAACTGGGTGTGATTGGGGGGGAGAGATGCATACTCCAACTGGGTGTGATTGGGGGGAAGAGATGCAAACTCCAACTGGGTGTGATTGGGGGGGGGGGATGCATACTCCAGCTAGGTATGATTGGGGGGGGATGCATACTCCAACTGGGTGTGATTGGGAGGGAAGAGATGCATACTCCAACTGGGTGTGATTGGGGGGGAAGAGATGCATACTCCAACTGGGTGTGTTTGGGGGGGGGAGAGATGCATACTCCAACTGTGTGTGATTGGGGGGAAGAGATGCATGCTCCAACTGTGTGTGACTGGGGTGGGGAAGAGATGCATACTCCAAATGGGTGTGATTGGGTGAGGGAAGAGATGCATACTCCAACTTGGTGTGATTGGGGGGGAGAGATGCGTACTCCAACTGGGTGTGATTGGGGTGAGGAAGAGATGCATGCTCCAACTGGGTGAGATTGAGGGGGGGGGGGGATGCATACTCCAACTGGTTGTGGACTGTCGTCCGTAGAATAAATGGACATACACATGTATGCCAATGTCCACCAAGGCAGGCCACAATGGACCTGAAACAAAACCACATGCAATTTGAATCTGCACAACATTGAAAGTAATCCAATATGCCAAACATGACACATCTATCCACATGCACATTGCACATCATACCATACCCCACATGACACAAATCAGCAACATGGAGCCAATATGCCAAATGGAAATGTGCGCTGAACAACATCACAACAGATATGCGCCATTGAGTGCATGCAAAGGGATCACCTGTGGCCATTGTACTGAACCACACCCGTACACCACTACTGACGTGCCGCTTCACAGCATGGCAACATCGATTTCAGAATGGCAGTACACTAGCAGTGTGGTACAAACGTTGCCTGGTACCAGGAACACTTAAGACCTGTCCTCACCCAGGACATGCCAATAACTGCCGGAGGCATGCATGGTGCATGTCCACTTGCAATGACTAGCTCACCTTCTCACATTGCAGTTACACAGATCGTCTCCATGCATGCTGGGATTTGTGGATGCCAATCACAATGCAAAGTTAATTTGTGTGATATGTACAGGTTGCACTTGATGTGAACAGTAACACGTCCCCATTGTTGCACCCATGCAGGTGATGCTGGCTATTCCCTGAGGAGGTGGCTCCTTATCCCTGTACGGAACCCACAGAACAGGCACAAAGAGGAATACAATCGTGCACATACCCGTACCAGCGTGGTAATTGAGCAGATATTTGGCCTTCGGAAGACACGGTTCTGGTGCCTCAGCAGGTCGGGTGGGGCACTCCTGTACGGCCATGAGAAGGTGGCCAAGATCACCATGGCATGTCTCATGCACCACAATATGTGTATCAGATGGAATGTGCCAATGCCCCCTGACATTGAAATGCAACCACCTGATGAGGATGATGATGGGGATGAGGAGGGAGGAGATTGGGCTGCAGGTCATGCAGGAAGTGATGCCCAGGAGGGACGCGATGTGCGTCAGCATCTGATTAAACAAATATTCTGAATCACATGGTCCTACTCTGTTGAATGGATGTGGGTATTTCTCCACTGGGTTCTGTGGTGAAGCGCACACTGGGCCCTGTCCCCCAATAAAGCTCACATACTCAATGATAAGGTCCAAGCCTGTGTTTTAACCTGTCACCATTGTGTTTAATATATTATGAGGTAAAGAAGTGCATGGACCCAACTACACAAACACCCTTTCTTCCTCCCTCCAAAACACTCCCAAAACACTCTTCCCCCTGCCCCCACAACACTCCCAAAACACCCTTTCCACCCTCCCCCCACAACACTCCCAAAACACCCTTTCCCCCTCCTCCACAACACTCCCAAAACATCCTTTCCCCCCTCCCCCACAACACTCCCAAAACACCCTTTTTCTCTCCCCCCACAACACTCCCAAAACACCCTTTCCCCCCTCCCCCACAACACTCCCAAAACACCCTTTTCCCCCTCCCCTCACAACACTCCCAAAACACCCTTTCCCCCCTCCTCCCACAACAATCCCAAAACACCCTTTCCCCCCTCCCCCCACAACAACCCCATGTATGGCTGGTACAACATTGCTGTCTTGCTGTACATGTGTCAGCTACATCAGGCTGTCCCTAGTTCCCATCCCCACCACCACCATTAGGGGGTTGGAAGGGTGTGCGCTGCATATATCACAAGGACCGGCGGCGGGGGCTCGTCTGCCTTGAGCTGGCAGAGGAGGAGGTGCATGATTGTTCTTTTGGCGGTGGGGGGTACTGTCTGTCCATAGCGTCAGCTATGCGGGTGAGGACCTGCCTCACTAGTGCCATCTCCTCACAGAGCCTGTTGGTGCAGGCTTCCATGCCCTTTCTTATTGCACTTGCATTCTCCCTCATACGTGCTGCCTCATCAAGATGCTGGCCAACCAGCGCTGTTATCTCCTCCTGCCGCTGTCTGATGATGACATGTCATGGCCACTGTGTCCTGCTCGTGGGGTGGGTGCCGCACCTTGTTCAATGGGTAGGGCATCAGGTGAGGACACCGGTGGGATCCAGCACCCTGCCAAGATTTCATCACCAGACTGGGCATGGCTGCTGGATTGTGATGTTGGCCGTGGGCTTGGTTCTTTTGATTGGTGGGGGCTGGGGGTATGCTCTTCCATGGCCAAGTCACAGTTGTCCTCCACATCGGACAGCGGTGTGGTGGCTGCTGCCTCGCCAATGGAACTGTTGGCAGCAGACAGTGGCCCTTCTGTGGGTGGTTCATGCATTGGGGGGATCACTGGAGTGGGTGCAGCAATTGTTTCTGCCGTAGGTTCACGTCTTGGTGACGTGGGTGGCTTGCTGTGGTTGGCCCTCTGCAGAAGTCCATTCCTCCCTGTGCCCCTCTATGTGCTGGCGATGTTCCCTGACTCCTTTCCCCTGGCTTGTTTCTTGGCAGGGGGAGCTTGTGTCGCAGTGTCCTGCTCATCGCTGTCAGTCTGTGAGCCTGTGGGGGACAAAGAAGGGGATGCCATTGGTGATGGGTCAATGTGCTTCATGCAGATGTTGTTCATCATGCTGTTCTATGCATTGGGACTTCATTTGTGGGCATTCAGGTGGTAGGACTGTTGGGTGGGTCATTCATGCATAGGTCTGGGTGGCACGTGTCTGTGGTGATGCGTGCATGTGTGTGTGTTGGGATGTGACCCTCACATGGGCAGGGTTGTGTGCATGTATGTTTGTGGCCACATCCATGAGCTGATTTAGGGATCACATTTGGGGGGGGTACCTCACCTTTCACAGTGCAGTGTTTTCTGTGGACACTCACCTCCATCTGACGTTGTGGGCGCACCACGCTCCATTTCACCGACTCCCTGTATGTATTCAACACCTATGGTGCTCTCGCAGGTCTTCTCCCACTCCCTCAGTTTGATAGGTGAATATCCACCACCTCCTATGGCCATGGATAGGTTCCGATTAGCAGCCAGTATGCTGTGGACACGGAGGCGGAGATCGTCCCACCGCTTCCTGCAATGTTTTGGTGGGCCACCTCAGCCGAGATGGCCTTTTTTTTGGTTAGGGTCTCACGCCGCATGTCATTTGCGAACACCACATCCACGTTGGCGGCAAGCGTGTCCGTGAGCATGAGCTCCTCATTGGTGAATTTCTCCTTCCGCTGCCTATCCGCTCCATTTTTGATTGCCTTGGTCATTGTCACGGGGTCTTGGATGGTTTTGTATGGCACCGGTGTGGATGCAGGTCCTGGGGGCAGAGGATGGCAATGGATTGTGTTTTTAAAGACGCCCGCCGTGCTCTTTCCTGTTCCTGTGCGATGACGCTACTTCCGGTTCTGCTTATTTACGGTGACCGCTAATAGTGGTCACCGCTAATTCCATGTTGCAGGAGGTCGGAAGTGCTATCAGTGCTTTCATCGGTGCCGCTAAGGGTCTTTACGGGGTCTTCAGCGGCATGGTGGTAGGGTCATTACCAGCATGGCGCTTTGCTCATGTTCGCGTACTCGTAATGGCACGCAATTAGCAGCCTCTTGCCTACGCGGACACGTTGATAGCGCCATGCCGTTAAGGGCGGTATCTTACCGCCTACCGTGTAATGAGGCCCAATATCCGTGCCGAGCCAGAGCTCCATGTTCCTCATAACAGAAAGCTGTCTCTGCTGCCTTTGCTAAAATAACTATGTTTAGGCTGAATGAAGACTTGTGATAACGTGTCATAATTGTCATAATTGTCAATCACTGAACCCTAGCCTGTATGACATGCATGATTGTGGGTCGAATTGCCTTAAGGATAAATGTAATATATATATATATATATATATATATATATATATATATATATATATATATATATATATATATATATATATATTGCTGCTTGAGTGCTGCTCACTCTCTCTCGCATCTCACGGTGTTTGGGAACACACGTCGTGAGGCGGTGAGACCCAGTCGGCCGACTGAGAATACTTTGAAATAATACATGAGATCTAGCATTGTACCAACTTGAGATGTGTGTGACTGTGATACTTAAGTGTAATGTATGTAACAGTTTAATTTGGTATACTCTTGTTGGAACAAAAAAGGTTCCTTTTTGTTTGTTTTGTTAATAGAATTCGCCCTGACAAAGGAACAGAAGTATGGTCCGAAATGCATTGGCAATGGCAATTTGCTTGAATTCTGTCTCCTCATTCTAAAATGAACTATTTATATTAAAATCATCAATAGAAGTATAAAAGACTTTGTTTTAGTCTACTTATTCAGCCAGAGAAATGGCTATTTATGGACTATTTTTTCAACAGTGAATGAACAGGATTTAATTTTGCAGCAGTTTTCACTACACCATTGGCGACCCAAAGTCTGATGGATGTTTGTTCATTGGACATATCTCTTTGTTTGCTATTAACACCGGTGTAAGTGTACACTGGTTTTGTTGGGTCCCGCCATAAACTTCCTAAGGATACATTTTAATTACGTGTTCAATTGAAAATAACAGCAGTGCCCGCCCATACCTTTTGTTAATACTTTGAAATAAACCAGACTTGTTTGGAAAATGAACCTTGCGTCTGACGTATTATTTTAGTATACGGTTATTGTGCCTTAGTTTCCATATGCAGTCTTTATGGCCTAGCAGTACCTGGTGTTTATGAGAATCCTGCAGCTCTGATTTGACAACAGAAAAGACAAACAATGCAGAGGCCCCATGTGGGAATGTAAGTTGTGTATGAATGTAAGTGTGTGTATATAAATAATTATGCAGTGCAATATAGTGATTGTGTACGTGTGTGAGCAAGATTTGATGGTGGGTTTGCATGCATATGTGAGTGTCTCTGTGTGTTTCTATTTCTATATGTATGTTTCTGTTATTGTATTTGTGTGTGTATGTTTGTGTGTGTATTTGTGTGTGGGGCTGAGAGGCTGAGAGTATGTGTAAGTGAAATGTATGCTTTTGTTTACAGTGAACATGCCACCATAAAGTGTTAGCACAACATCATGAACATGATTTATAGTGGCAATACCGACATATATTGTGGGTGTAGAATCAGGAAATGTACTGTACAGTGGCAATGTTGACATATATATTGGGGCAGCATCAAAGTGATTTAGAGAATGAATGCTGGCATATGTCGTGGGTGCAGCATCATTAAAAATGTTCACAGTGGGGTGAGCGCAGTGGATGAGGTACTGTAGATGTGGCATAGTGGGTGGGTGGGGTGCAGCAAAGTGGCTGTGTTAGAGTTGGATGAGAAAAGAGTGAATTATTTGGGATTGGTAGAGTGGATGATGCGGGTAGAAGAGTAAGCAGGTGAGGTAGAGTTGGTGAGTTGGGTGAAAAATTGTGAGTGTGTGGAGTGAGTATGTGTTTTTGATATAGATTGGGATGACATTCAATGGGTGAGTGGCTTAAAGATGAGTGGGTGTTGTAGAGGGGCTTGAAATAGAGTGAGTGAGTGGAGTGAGATAGAGCAGGTTAGGTACAGTGGTGGATGTAGATTGGATCAGAGGTGTGAGGAAAAGTAGGTACGTTCAGGGACATAGAGAGTTGTAAGTTAGAGAGATTGAGTGGGTGGGTGGGTGAAGGTCTAATGAATGAGTGGGTGTATAGAGTGTATGCATGGGTGAGGTAGAGTGAGTGTGTGGTAGCGTGGATGAGTGGGATGAGTACATTTCTAAACAAAATTTGATTTCTGGAACATGTGCTTACCGGGTCCTTTACCTAACTTGTTTTATAGTGAGGTGAGCGGTCAGAAACATCTAGACTTACACATGGGCCACATGTTTTTCCATATCAACATCATCGATCATAGGGAGCCAGGTATGGCTGTAACAAAACAAATGAACAAAGTCTTTGGTAGTGTGAGGGTCCCACCAGCTTCCATCACCCAGGTAGCCAGCACTAACCGACTTCTCTGGAGCCCTGGGAGGGGGAAACACTCTGTGGATGACCACACACGTTCGTGACATTTGAGGACGGAATGGCCTCCTCATGTACAACTCAAATGTGTGAGGAGGGAATGATATTGAAGTGTTAAGTGAAAAGGTGGTGGGAGCCGGTGGGACCGTATCACCTTATCTACTTAAGATGAAAATGTAATGTACATGTAACTAAAGCCCAACGGCAGATGCCAAACAGTGAGTACAGAAGCCTTGTATGATTGAGCCAAAGATTTTTGTAAAAGGTCTCCAATTTCATGCTGTGTATTGAGTGGGACTTGCACTCTCTTAATGGTCACACAATCTCAGACACTTGCCTTTAAGTGCTCAGGGAACGCCTCAACGATTTACTATTTTTGGTACTTCATTTACAAAATGGTGCTTTATTCAGTACTTTAAAGTGGTGGACGAAAGTTGTATCGACCACTGCCCTGTGGTGTTATCATTAACTAAACATGTGGATACCCCTCTCAAAGCCCTATACTCACTTTCCATCTGTCAGAATTGCGAATGATAGAGGAAGGATGGAGTAGGAGGAATTTAATGAAATCCTCAGTGGCCTAAACTTGGATCCCTTGAATTCGCTTTTATCTCCAGTTCTTACTAATGCTGAAATAAGGCAGCTATTTGCAGTAGAGTAGAGATAGACTAATTTTCGTTTTTCTTCTTCAAACACAGGAAGGTATTTTCCTCTTATAGTCCAAAGAGCTGATTCAATCAATCACAATCTTCTGTGAGTATTGAAGGATCCCAATATATCTAAGGATCTAATCACGTAAACCAGGTCAGCTTATAAAAAGGCTATGAACTGCCACAAAACAGAATTAGATCACTTGGCCTGGGCAGCGGGTGTCTGTCTTGCGGGACGCCAAAAGATTATCATAAAGGCGCTTCTATTTTGAATACTACCAATTCAGATCAGGTTCTGGTATCACTCTTTTCCTCATTATATATTTCAGATTGAAATCTGCCATGCCTCAGACAACCTTGCGTCAGCCTTCTGTCATCACTTTAGCCCAGGTATGTGGTTTTGAATGAGCAACAGGAATTGTGTGAACTGAGGAGGTCTCTGAGGCCATAGCAAGGCAAGTACCTGGTCGCTGGCCAGGACCTGATGGGATCCCAGCCAACCCATTCTGTAGAGGTGATTTAATGGAATGCTTAATCGCTAATCTTGCCCTTACTAGAACCATGGGTACTGGAAAGGAATATCTTTTCCGCTTTTGAGGAAGTTAATATGGCTAATCTGTGGCTGATGCTGAGATCCAAGAATTGTCCAGCATTTTTGCTGGATACATTGGTTCAGATCCATCAGTGTACTTGTGCCTCTGTTAAGTAAGGACCTAATGGACAATGCACAGCAGGTTTCACGGCATCGGGGCTGCGTGTTGGCACACACTTCTTTTTTCAACATTTATTAACAGCCTTTTCAATGTCGTATTTTCTGTAGGCACTGATGTTCCCAAAATTGGTAACCGTTATATCCCTGCACTGGTATTTCAGATGACTCTGTCATTCTGACTCGGACAGACCTTGCACTACAACAAACTCACCACTGCATACACCATGTTCATCAACTATCTAGACCTAAGAGTAAATGCCGAAAATTCTGTTTTAATGTCATGACACACAACCAAAAGAAGAAACATTCAATATTCTTTAATCTTTGTAAATGATAAAAAAAAATTCTTTGGATTAATGAATTTGACTACCTATGAGTTTGTTTTAACTCAGGGTTTGACGTCACAGTCCATATTGCAAAGCAGGGACAGGGTGCAACAGTCAACCAACAGAAGTATTTGATTTGTTAAAGCCTGTAAGGTACAACCAGTGCAGATTATTCTAGAGATGAACAGGATGATCATTCAAGTTTGACAGTCTGGTATATATGTGCCGGTAAACATTATTACGAGTTTTCTAGTGGGCTGACCAGCTTTTAGCTGGCGGTAAATCAGGCACCTCACTGGCAAAAATCGCCAGTATTACCAGCACATTATAAATATTCTGTATTACAGTTTAGTGGTATCCTGCAGGATTTTCCAGCAGGATTATACCAAATGTAGAATGAGACCCAAACGTTCTGGCTGTTGCCAGATATTTCGTGCATATATGGGGCATAGCTGAACTGCAACAGCTGCAAATCATAAAACACATCTTTGCTAAGAGAATACTTGGTGTTCTAACCTCTGCTTCTAATTTTGTCACAAATTAAGAATTGAATTTGGATTTTCTTATGGATGAACTAGTTTAGGAGCCTGTGTTTAAATGGTTTCATATCTGGAATAATGAAAAGGTCTGCCTAAGACAATTCATCCTTTCATTTTTATTGGCCAATTCACAACATAAGTGATTTCCTTTGTGTAGCTGCATAAGTGACTTTCTCTTCAATGTTAACACACATAACCATTTCATTAATTCAATACGAATTGGGAAAAAGTTCTTAGTAGCCATAAATAGCATTTCAAATGTCACATGTAACTTCAAAGAGAAACAATGGAAGTTGTTAAACCTTCCAACAGGAAAGATATTATTTTATCTGCAAACACTCCTCATTGCTATCTGAAGTGGAGTGACTGCTTGAAGGACACGTCTCATAAACACAGTCAGGCTAAACTGCTTAGCCCTAAAAGCAATAGCAGCTGTCTGGCAAATTGAAGCAGGCACAAATAACTGTCTACACTCTAATGCTGCTCCCATTGAGAATCCTATGCATTTTTAATTCTTTTGCCCAGTTTACCAGGTTATTAGACTGGGAACTTTAAAACTAGTCTTAAAAGAGATGAATTTTCATCAATGCATCAGCACTTTATTGTATCCTAAAAGTGGAGTTCGCACAGCATAGGCCTTGCTAACTTTTTAATATATTACACTTAGTATTAGGAATTGTTATAAAACAAGGAATGAATTAGAATATTGCTAAACTAAATTTGATTTCAGGAACGTGTGCTTACTGGGACTTGTACCTAACTTCTTTTACTTTGTTTTATGAATAACCATTTTATGATTAATTATTTTGTATTCACATATGTTATTTTATAGATGTGTGTTGAATGATGTTTTACTTGAATGTATTTGTATTTTTTTGCATTATGTACTGTTATGGAAACTTGATTTTCCAAATAAAGAGATGTTTCTTTCTTTCTTTCTTTCTTTCTTTCTTTCTTTCTTTCTTTCTTGACTCCAATGATAGGTAGAATCAAAAGAAGTTAGGCAAAACTCCAGTTTTGGAGCATGGTACGGATTATGAATCCGCTGTTTTATAGATCAAAATAGCTGTATTACACATACATGTCCATTAACTTGGGAATAAAGTATGTGATGTTCCAAGAGATTGCTGTGTTACAATTATGTCAGATGGTGTTAATATGATTTACCCTTTCTTGATGCTGTGGCCTTCTCCAACAACAAAATGCATGTGAGGTTCTTAGTTACTTGGACTGCTCTTCCACCTATGAATAACATGGGGGTTCTCAGTGCTTCAGCCTCCTCCTTTGTTTAAAAAATGCATGCTGGATTCTCTGTGTGTTAGCCTTCTCCTATACCTATTAAGTACATGTAGGATTCTCAGGGGCCGATTCATGGAACAAAAGTGCGCCGAAAATCCATGCGCAAGCAGGCGCAAGGGAGCGCAAGCGTGAGAAACGCAGCGCACGCACACGCTGCGTGTGCTTCCCGCTATCCGTGCGCCCAATCCAGCCATGGCGCACGCAGGCATACACGGCGTGCGCTACGCGCACAGCAAAGCGCACATAGCGCGGCGCACACAACCAAAGTGGGCGGAACAGTGGGTGTAACACGCGGAATGGGGAACAACGCGTGAAAAACAAGGCGTAACTGGGGAAGTACTGCAGGGAACTACACGGAACGCTCACATGCACGCGAACAACCCGTATTCATGGATCAGAATACGGGAAACCCGCAAACGCCAAAAGATTCACACAGGCATCAACGCGTCCGCCACATGAAGGCAGGCGGAAACGTCCACGCGCAGAGTACAAAAGTGCGCGCAAACAACAAACACGTATATACAGCTACGATGAATGCCCCATTTGTTGCACCACTGATCGTGGGACACCGCAGGAGGAGGAGAATAGCCAGGGCATGCATTTTCGCACCACGGACAAGCCTTTTTGGGATGCCTGACGACCAGGTCTATGGCAGATATAGGTTTCCACCCCACATCATCCTAGACCTGGTCAGGGAGTGGGAAGATGACCTTACATCCCCCACCCTTTGCTCCCAAGCATTGAGCCCCTTGGAGAAGCTGCTCAATGTCCTGCATTTTTTGGCCACTTGGTCATTTCAGCTGACTACTGCCATAGTGGGGGGGGGTCTCACAGGCCACGCAGTCACTCTGCCTACACCAGGTACTGGCAATCAAGACAGCGCGCCCCTCAGTCCGCAGGCACATATACATGCCCAGAACACCCGCAGAAAGGCAGGCCGTTGTCCTGGATTTTTTCAGGGTGGCACACTTCCCCAAAATGCTCGGTTCCATAGATTGCACCCATGTGGCCCTACGTCCACCTAGGGCCACTGAGCACATCTACCGAAACCGCAAGCACTGGCATTCAATGTACAGGTGGTATGCGATGCAAAGGGAATCATCACCTCTGTCTATGCAAACTACCCTGGCTCCACCCATGACAGTTTCATATACAGAATGTCCGTCCTGAGCCGGGCCCTGGAAGCTGGGCAGCATGGCGACACATGGCTCCTAGGTGAGTACAAATGCCTGTGCACATGCATGCAAGTCACACACAGACAAACCCTAATAATCTCAACTATTATCACCTCCCCAGGGGACAGTGCCTACCCTCTGAGCAACCACATGATGATGCCAATCCGGAACCCCACCACACCCGCCCATATTGCAACCGGGGCCATAGAGGAGCACACAATCGGAGTGCTCAAGACACGTTTCCGCTCCCTTGACCGCTCTGGCGGGCAACTACTCTATGCACCACCAGTAGTGTGCAGGATCATTGTGGCAGCATGTGTCCTGCACAATGTTGCAACACGGCAGGGCGTCCTGGTGGACATGGTGGTGCCCCCACATCCCCAACCACAGGCACAGGCACTGCCCATGGGAGGGGACAGGGCACGTGGCGAGGAAGCCCGGACCCAGCTTGTGGCCACATTTTTCACCTAAACTCCCACCCCTGCAGAGTGCACACAGGCCTGGCACATACCAGGTGACAATCGATGATGACAAAGAGACAGTCAACTGTCACAACCCCACCACCCTGAGATAGTTGCCATGGAAGTGCCACATCGTCTGCATCCCCAGCTACTTAAACACAAGCTATCCTGTGCGACCAAAAGGCACACATATGACATATGACATGATATGGCCTATACACAAGTATTTCAAGGTGCGATGAGGCAGGCAGGGGGGAACAAGGGAAGACAGACAACGGTACTACTAGGCCAGGTGTCATTTAGATTGTGCAAGTGCAGGGGTAGGGGGAAGGGAAAAGTGCAAGGGGAGGGGGGGGAGTGCAGTACAGGGGAAGTAGACCAAAAAACAAATATATAGGTCAGCTGGTGGCAACTGCAAAGGTAAGTGCAGACAAGTGCTGGGAAGGGGGGGCTGTAGGGATAGAGAGACGGTACTGCAGTGCAGGGGTTGCCAGGGAGGCAGTGCAAGTGGAGAGTGGCTGGGCCAGGGACCGAGGTCGGTGAGAGTGGCCCAGTTGCAGATCCAGTGCAGTTCCAGTGAAGAATTCCGCAAGGGAGAGGCAGAGAGAAAGCAGAAGCAAAGAGGAAGGTCCTGAGGTGCTTCCCGAACCGGAGATGGTTCCCCTCAAGTTCAAGCGAGGCAGGAAGGCTGTTCCAGAGGGAAGGCCCTGCCGCGGAGAGAGATCTACCCCTAGCTAGTTGCTCTGAGAAGCAGATGACCCTGACATGCAAGGTGTGCATCACACACACCTGCAAAACAGGCCATGGCCATCACTGTTATGTCACTCAAACCCTCCCAAACCACAACATGACATGGCAAGCAATACCCATACACCAACACAGTAACAATAAGGTACACATTGTCATGTCCAAAATGTACAGTGGCATCAGACAATGATGCCTGACCTGGAATCAGATGAAATGACTGACCAACAACCTCCCACCCAAAATAAGTCATTTCCAAATGCATTACAAGAGTTGTAGTCATAACATAACAATGAATGCCTGTCTGCATGCACATTGTGCATTGCGAAAATCAACACTGCAGCTTCTGTGTGCTGTGTCCTATTCCTGCAACACACTGCTCAGCGCACATCACAGTGAACAGCCATTGTGTATGATGCACACCCTGAGCATCACATCTAAGTGACAGACCACATCAAAAAGCAAATTAGGCATGTACAGGATCCATAATTGGTCACAGAACATGTGCTGCAGGGACACAGTGGCCACCAGAAGGCAAACAGTGTACACGTGGATATGCAAGGGTGGGAGTACATGTAGTGCATCAGAGTGAAAGTGTGTGGGTCTGCAAGGACATGCACTCAACATATGCATGTGCACTCAAGTGACCATCAGTGTTCTCTACACATCACATGTGAACATTCACCATGTGTACACCCCAGCATGTAAAACCACAACTATCCCCTTGCACCTGAAAGGTAAACACAACACATGAACAGGCATTGATCAGCACAACACAACATGTACATAGGATACCACCATTACAATGTCAGAGTTCCCATCACACTGCAGGGCAAGGCAACTATCAACAACAACCCCCCCCCCACCCCCACAAATGACCATGACCCACTGAACAACTGCACCTGGGTCATGGAGCCTTCAACCCTCAATTCCACCTGGCCACAGAATCACCTTCACCCTTCGTCACCATCTCCGGTGCCTGCACCCTCAGAATCCACACTCATTTCCAAAATCACAAAATCCAAGGCATAAAAACGAACCCGAACACCCTCCAGTAGATGACTTGACGTAGCAGTACCTCACAAAGGCCAAGTACTACCACAATGATGCAACAACCAAGGTAGCACAGTAAAACAATTACACAACAGGATGTGAACCATGCGTGGTACATAACATAGGATGATGCACCATGAACGGATGTGTACTGTCACAGGTCCCGTGTACAGGTGCGGGAGTGTCACGAAACAACCACCCCCACCGTGTCCCGGGTGCCTGCAAGGTCAAACTCACACAGGCCCCTGAGACCCTGGTGGGGAAGGAGGTTCAGGGATATGAAGTCGGGACAGGTGTTGGCACACTGGATAACTGGAATGAGTGGAAGGAGAGGGGAGGAGGAATGACACATGAAAGTAGGGAATGCATGAAAATGTACTACCTGCATGAACACATACACAATCCAAACAAACTTGGACATCATTGTCATGGCCTTCTGTAGTCCAGGCTTAGGAGTGGTACGAACCAACCACCCCCTCTAGGGTTTTGGCGCCTGCAAGTTCAGGGCTTACACAGGCATCCGCAACCCCAGCGGGGAAAGAGGGTTAGGGAACGTTGCTTGGATAGGTATGGGAAGCAGGAACACCGGGTAGAGGGTACAGGGTTCAAAATTGCATAGGATTCCGGGTGATTAGGGGGAAAAAAACATACCAAATTGAGTCACACATACATCCATGCATTAGTGCACCCCCCACCAAGCCTATGCAGAGCAGTTTGAAAGAAAAACAACAAGACACTTAGCTCTGGGTTTGAGTGCTGGCCTCCTGCCTGCGCACTCTCAGGTCCGGTTACAGGAGCACTGCAATGCTGCAAAGAGAGCCACAGTCAACAACCTGTACGTGCCAATTACACAAAAACACACCACCAAACATGCCCCATAGCAACAAACTACTCTACAAACAGACAATCTGGTGTAGATGCTTCGTACCCATATATAACATTACCCCTGTGATGGGTCATACACAGTCAATGCAGTAAGTCAGCCGCCGGTGGGTGCGTGGCAAATGGAACAACAATGTGTCACAATTCACACAACATGCAATGTTCCCTGGGTAAGCAGACATACCCATATAGCAAGCCATGACTTCAGTACCACCATGACCGAAACAAAGTTGGCAGTGCATTCATCATAAAGTACATGGAAATGAAATGCACTGCACCCGAGTATGTCCCTTGCTGTATGTCCCTGTGAGCTGCCCTTTCCATGTCTCGGAAGGCTACATGGTTGATACAAGTGCCTCAATGGACCTTGGTGTACCGGAGGGCATGTGCCACTGCCCCTGCACGTGTCCCAGACAACCTTACAATCAACAGCCATCAGTCCACCAACACATCTGAGCTGCATTGTGTGCTTCAACACCAATATTCGTCCAAGCTCACCCTCAGTGCTGTGTCTAAGCCTGCATGTGAAACTCGCCTGGTGCAAGCTTTGCTGTGTTGTGGCCCCCCTGTGCTGCTCACCTTGCCTGGAGTTCCTTGGAACATGTCAGCAGTTCTAGGATGTAGGTCTGCAAACCCTGTGCCTCTGCTTGTGCACACATGTGCATGTGGGCACCAACAAACGTGTCCAGAATTCTGTCGTCCAATGGGCCATGTCTGCTGGCTAAGGTGCTCTGGAGGCTCATCCCATCCCCCTGCAGAAAGGGCATGAAACACATGATTAATGCTTCAAAGTCATCTTTGTGTGTCTCTTCAGGCATCTCATTACTTGACCATGTCAGACAGTCATAGCATACATCACACCATCAGTCCGTCTTTCACATCCAAAGTGTGTAACACTATCTACAGCATTAATTGCAACAAGCACGTGTACAGTAAAGATAAGAAACATACTACACAATGCATAGCAATGAATGTACACATTAATCATGAAACACCCCATCTAGCAAAAGCTGAACAGTGGACAATAACACCAAAATCATCCCCACTAGGGGTGTAAACACAAGTCACACAGCACCAGACATGCCACAGATATGACAGTCCAAGGCCCTTGTGTAAAAGTTTGTGACACCGAACCATCCTTGCGAGCCCATGGATAAGGGAGGCAGGAGTGGCATATGTGAGTCAAGGACCCCAAGCAGCAAACACATACACAAGACAAGCCTGAAGGGCCCAGCTGGAACAGACAGTGGATGCCTTCAAAAGCCACAAAGCACCGCACCGTCACATGAAAGCACAATAGACGGGCAATTTTAAACTATAGTAACTATTAACTAATTACACTAACTATGGAAAACCTACATTACCTAATTAAACTAACTATCAAACAGAAACTTAACTAACTAAACTAAAAGAAAAATCAAAAATGGCCACATATGACCCGGGGGGGAGGGGAGGCAACCAGGAGGGGGGAGGTACAGGGTGCTGCTCAACATCCACATGCGATGATGCTGAGCCAAAAAAAAAAAAACCTCCAGGGGCTCAACGCCTGCACAGCCGGACCTATGTGGGAGACAGATGGTCGTCTGAGTCTGGCTCATCCTGTAAAGGAGGACGTGGCACAGTAGCCTGGCCACGCCTAGCCGCAGCTTGCCCCTCGTCGGCAGCAAGTCTGCTGGACGGGTGAGCCTGGTTCTGTGTGGCGATGTAATGTAGGTCTGCATGCAGAACCTCACATGATACACGTGCTTCCTCTTGCAAGGTAGCACGTGTAACACAGAGTTCCTCCTGCAAGGCCTGGCTGGACAACCGCTGCACCTCCCGGCAAGCCTGTAGCTCATCCGAGATTGTACGCTCGAGCTGTGCAAGCCTCTCCTCTGCCTGCTGCCTCTGGGACATCATAAGGACACCCAGAGTGGATCTCAGGGAAGCATACTCCTCCCTCAGGGCATCCATGTGCGCCTCTGCGTGAGCAGCAATTGCTTGACGCAGAGACGACATTTCAGCCTGGCGTGCCCTGTCTGAGGCCGCCATGCCCAGCCTGAGCGAGCGGGCCGTGGACCATGCCGCCTGCTGCTGGAGAAGCACCTGCCTAGCAGGGGGGAGCACAGATCGGGCCACACGCTCCATGCTCTCAGTGATGTTCTCCATTGCTGCCCCCTGCTGTTCTGAAGTGGCAGTCATGTCTTGCTCCCACCTAGTATACTGCGGTTGCGCGCCGCGACCGCATTGCCGGGCTTGACCCCTGCGGGACCCAAGGACCGGGGGTCCTCGCTGTGTTGGCACCGCCCGCGGCTGCGCGACTACATGCCCCCATCGACGTGATGTCTCAGGCACATCAGTGACTGGTGTGGAGGGTAACCCTGCGTCCCGATCCACCACGGGCAGAGAACCAAGACTGTCTGATCCCTCAGTGCAGGTGTCGCAGACAGAGGAGTGTCCACATCAGAATCACTCACCCCTGACACATGGACTTGATGCTCATCCAACTCAACATGGACGGCAGAGTCGTCATCAAGGCTGGACTCATAGGCAGCCAGAGACAAGATGGACTGTAGCACTTGGGGGTTTTCGTGGCCTACCACCCCACGACCCCCACTAGTGCCGGATTGATGTAGTGGTAACAACCCTGTGTCTGGCATGACAACACCATCCTCCGCCTCCATTGCATCATCACCTGAAAAATAGAGAGAAAAAAGGTCACTACACATGTCAGAAGCACACAACACACACACCGACAGCAAACACATCAGGCAGACATGTGACACACAACATATAACCTGCCATGCATGCTGGGTCAACTTTGAATTGCTTCTGTGATCAGACCTGTTGAAAGGTGGCAGTTTCCATGGAAGTGGGTCTATGCAGTACAGAAAATGTGTATGCCACTCACTACCTACATGTACAAGGACTCCATGGTGTGTGCCAGGAAATGTGAAGGCAGTGCAATGTCAAAATCGGACATCACGTGCAATGTGCATTCAATGTGTACCATATCTAGAAGCCAAACACCCCTCCACCCTAGTACCAAAGCAGGGATGCCTAGCATGGTATCAAAAGGCTGACCATACACCTGTGTATTGACAGGCAGTGTTGACTGGCATCAACAGCTGAATGTGATTCAAGTGACAACACTGCAAATGATGCAGGGACAGTAAGCATTACACATGATGAAAACTCTGGATTCCGCCCATGTGTGAAGAAGACACAACAACAGTTGGACAGAGTCATTGGCCATTGAACAGGCTGAGGCCTGTGAGCCACACAGATTGTCAGACCCTAAACATGTGTGCAACGCAGGACTGAGCCACAGTTGGCATGGGAAGGCTGATGAGATGGCAGGCAATGTATGTAACCAAGGACTTGTATTACAGTGATCATCCAGTCAAGGACACATAGGGGCATGCGTGCAATGCACATGGAGCATGAATTGGCACTCATGTCCCTGCGGGACATCTGACCTATGCACAGTACAAGTGAGATACCCTGCATCAAGTACTAAGGCTTTTCCACACGGCATATGTTTGGCAGATTCTACGCTGGAAGTTAGCATCTACACAGGACGCATGAACAAGAAAGTACACATTGGCAAGATTGAAGAACACCAGTGCAAAGGTGGAACTGGGGTGCAGAGTGGCGGAGGAGGGGCAAGGGAGCATGCCTACATGCAGTCCCCGCATGCAGGCAGAGGAGACATGCATGACGGAAGCATTGCATTACTTACACATCAGAACCATGTACACGTCACATGTAGCGGCAATCATGCACAACACATCCCACAAGTGAAACACACACGTCCTCAACAAACACGCATCAACACTCACTGGACTGGGCATCAAAGTCCAGCATCTCTCCCACTCCTTCGACCAATTCAGGTGGTATGAACTCCGCAACGAGTGCCTCATGCGGAGTGAGCTCTTCCTCCTCTGGTGCAGGCCCACCGCCAGTCACCAGAGTCAAGTTGTAATTAGAGGCACGCTTAGCCTTAGTGCTGCGTTTGATGTCATTCCAATGCTTTTTGCACTCTTGCGCCGTGCGCACCTCATGGCCGAATGAACTGACATGTTCCGCAACATGCTTCCAGTGGGTGTCACGTTGGGCAGCCGTAGTCTGATAATTGGCACCCACTAGCATGTCACGGCTGTGGAAGTCCACGAGGAAGTCCAGTTCCTGCTTACAGAAAGGCTTCTTCCTCGACGTGCAGGAGGTTGTGGCTGTGTGTGGGGTCCCAGCCTGTGCTGCAGGTGCAACCTTCCTCCTCTTGGACTGTGGCGCAGACCCTGGCTGGCTAATGCCGCCCTGACCAGTATGACCAGTGGGTTCGGTGGATTGAGCCAAGGGAGTGGCAGGTGGAGGGATGACCAAAGGCCTGACTTGTGTCAGTGGCAGCTGGGTGCCCACTAATGGACCCTGCGCAGCAACACCAGCTGTGGCAGGGTCATTGACCACAACGGTCCTGGTTGGCAGACTCACAACCGGGGTGCTGTTGGTTGCATCTGCCCCTGTACTTGCCAACACCCGGCTGTTCGGGGCAGCAGATGACATGACTGCCCCAGGGACACGTGTCTTGGTCTGAGCAGCCCGGCCTGCCCCCATGGTTTCCCCCCTGGCCTGTTGGAGATCTACCAAGGGCTCTTCAAGTGCCAATGCAGCCTGCGCTGGCAGACCCCGAGCCTGGGTGGCGGTGTTCACAGCTGCACCTGCAGCTACCATTACCCTTGGGCCCATGGCAGTCGATGGAACGGACTGCCGGGTCACACGGGCGCCAGTGCCAGATGCAGAAGCTGCATCCCCCGGAACCACAGGGGGTGGTGGCATGACTGCACCGACACATGGCACAACATTGTGCTCAAGTGGCGCACCCCTGCCTCTTCCCCCTCTGTGGCCGCCCTGGACACCCTGGAGTCCCCCTACTCCCTGGTCACCACGGCCACGTCCCCGACCACGCCTGCCACGAGGAGTATGCCCAACTGAGGCGCCCCTCACCTTTGGTGGCCTCCCAACCATGGCACAGATGTAGTAGTGCCGGCACAGATGGAGTGGTGCAATGGGAGGTGTACACCACAATTGACCTGGGCAATTGGGGTGAAGGGGGTGGGAAGCAAGATGTTAACAGCCACCCTGCACCTGCAAGGCTGTATGTGACCCCGGTGATGTAGTGACGGTTCACGCAACGCTCAGGCACCCCAAAACTGCAGTAAAACCGTGCACGCAACCCTGCAGCCTACGTGCGTGGATTCAACCTCCCGCAGTACGCGGTGGCACCCAGTAACACGAATAAAGCGTACGCGTGGGACACGCAGGCTACTATGACATCGAAAATGGGTGCGATACACAGGGGCACCCGCAGTGGGAAAAAGAGCGTGTGCGACTCACCGTCTGACTAGCGCGATGCAGATAAACACGCATAGCCAATACCCCCGCCAAAAGAAGAGATACGTCCTTGATAGCTGTGAAGTTGTGATGGCACGCGAAACAACAGGAAGCAGCAACACACGTCGGTCTCCACGAAAGGCACATACAGCAAACTGCTGGGCCCGCTCACCTTTAACCCGTGCTGAGGGAAACGCACGCGCGCGTCACGTCACTTACGCGCATGGGCCCTTTCCCCGTATTACACGCGGACGTGCAGTTTTTCACGCGGGCTGAAATGGCCATGCACGCCTGTGCGCATCACGTCACAGGGGTGCTTGCGCTTGAGGGGCCTTCTGTCCAATGAAATTGTGTATGCGTGCAGACACGCTTACGCGCTAAGGGCCTTTCCTCGAATTACACGCTGACGTGCCGAATTTTCACGTGCCGAATCACTCCGTATCAAGCTGGCCACGCGTAAGCACACGGAAGACCACGCTCCTGCCCAGAAGGCCGAACTACTGCCCCCCAGAGCCCCGAGCACGCTCCCACCTGCCATCTGCTGGTGCCTGACTGCCTGTTGCCCACGTGCTCTGCCATTTGCTGCCTGCACATCAGCCAGGGGTGCTGTTGCTGTGACCACCCCTGCTGGAACCGAAGACTCCCGACTGGGATTCCATCGCTCCACAGCCGAGCCCCAGGACCCAGTTGCCCACCCACTCCTGCCTCTGGGGTTGTCATGTCGGGCACTGCAACATCTGGCACCACTGACAACCCCAGGCCGGAGAGGCAGAAGGGCACCAGCTTCAGTGCCAGGGAAGTTGGTGTCCTGGTGGAGCAAGTCCTGGGGCAATATGAGGCCCTCTTCGGGTGTTCCTGCGCTGATAAGGAAGGACGGACTCGGATCTGGACTGACATCGTGACTGCCATCAACGCGGAGGGGGTGGCAGTCCGCGACTTCCAACATGTCAAAAAGCGCTAGGAGGACTTCAGGTCCAGGACCCTGAACAAGGCCCGGCGCCTCTTGAAGGCAGCGGATGCCAGGGGGCGCCGGGGCCACTTGTCGGAAGATCAAATGAGGGTCCTGGAATGCATATCCCCAGCGCTCCACATCCAGGTCCTTGAGAGGCAGACCCGTCTGGAGTCGAGCGGTAAGTGTACATGCATCCTGATTGTGAGCTGTGCATGTGGTGATGTTTCAGTAGTGTGCAGGTTGCACATCTGTTTGTATGGGGTCGAGTATGGGTGGGGGTGTACAGGGCCGTGGGGCAAACACATGCGAGGGCTGTAATGTGTGAGACATGGATGGTGCTTGTGTGTGTAGGCTTGCATGCCAAATGCAGTTGTGTGGGCACACATGTTTGGATGAATGTGTATGTAAGTAGACATGTCCGTGATGTCACGCATGTATGTTGTTTTCAGCTGCATGTATCAGCACTGTGTACATGTGCATTTGTGTGTATTTGACAAGGGTGCAACAGTGATGCAACACAGATGCATGTGACAGTGGGATGTGGAAGCCTGATTGGCAGATGTGACATGGATGCCCATCTGAACACTGCAACACTTGGCAGAGGTGTACACAGGCATGCAAGTGTGGTGGTGTGTGTACACGTGTGGTGCACTTCCTGTGTTGCATGTGATGTCTGGCTCAGCTTTGGCTGCTCATGCTGTTGTATGTGTATGGATGGTGCTGGCAGTTGCGATATGGCTGTGGTATGGCTCATGTGTGCGAGTTGAAATGACATGTGTGTTGGGGATTGTGATGGCATGACTGAGGTTTGCCAATGCCACTCATGTACAACTGTCATGTGTGTATGTGTCCATTGTACAGTGCCCTGATGCCTGTGTTTTATTTCTCCCTGTCTGCAGCGTCAACTGATGAAGAGGGCGGAGAAGGTGCTGTGGAGCACAGCGGCGGGGATCCCACCACCAGCCGGAGACGCAAGGCCCAGCTCCCCTCCCAGGTTGTCATCTCGTCGGGGAGTGAGGAGTCCGGTGCCGCGTCCCAGGCCGTAGATGCCGGGGGGAGGTCCAAGAGGCGGAGGTTGGAGTTGGACTCCTCGGCAGCAGAAGGGGCAGCTGGGACCCCACAGGGCCCAACGGGGGAAGATGGCACGGAGTCATCCAGGTTGGTGGGGGGTTTGGTGGAGGAGGAGGCCGTGCAAGCAACAGAGACGGGGTTTGGAGGTGGGGATCCCACTGATGCTAGTGGTGCAGTGCAGGACCAGGGACAGGAGGCAGCACAGGCCGCCGCGGAGGTGCCTGTGTGCAATCCTGTCCCTGATCCTGTCCCTGCATCATCTTGCACCAGCAGGGATGCCTACGTCCAGACCCGTTTTCAGGCAGGGGATGAGCAAACGACAACTGGCCTTCCTCTGCCTGCGGACATGGCTATCCAGGTACGGGTTGAGCCTGTCCTGACTGGTGTGGCGTTGCGTCAACGGGCCATGCGAGGTGACCTGCAGTCTTTTCATGAGGAGACTGCAAGTCATCTCGAATGGCTCGTTGACCACATCAGCCTAGTGGGACAGGTCATCCAGGCCGGATTCCTCCGTTTGATGGAGCTTGCTACGACCCCCTCCTCAACTAAACCCCCTACGCGCCAGTCGTCCTCCGTGCCATCTTCCCACCCATCAATCACCTGGGTGCCCTGTGGAGCTGCCTCTGACGGTGCGGCCAGGCTGGTGGAGGAGGCATCCCTGCCACAGTCGGGAGTCGAACGTCCAGCAGGGGTGGCCACATCAACGACTGCACCCCAGCCGGCGGAGGATGTGCAGGCAGCAGGAGGCAGTGCACGGGCAGAGGCACAGCAGCAGCAGCAACATGGTGGGAGCCATGAAGGCTCGGGGCCTTCAACATCGGAGGGGCAGGCATCGGCCGGAGGGCAGGAGGACCCAGGACAGAGAGTGTCTTCCGTGTGGCAGCGGTTGGGCCACGCCATATATGCGGAGCGGCAGCGGGCGGAAGAGGCACGGCTCACGATGGTCAGGGCGGAGAACTCCATGCGAAGGGCCCTGAGGCGGGCCGAGTGCCTCGAGGCAATCTGCAGGGGGTTGGAGGTGGGCACGTCGACGGCCCTGCGGACCCACGGGGCCATGGAGGAGGACCGCCTCCGGGACATTGAGCAGGAGTTTGATTATGCCCTGGCCCGGGACATCCAAAAGTGAGCCGTCAGACTAGCCCGCTGCCCTTGTACATAGTTATGTAGTTAGTGTTAGGTTTCCTTTGTTTTTTTATTTATTTTGGACCTTTTGGACATTGGCCACATTTTTGTATATAGTTTATTTTATTAGTTAGTGTTGTTAGATAGGTTTCATTTCTTTTGTTGGGATAATGGACCCTGGCTTCTTCGTCTGTACATAGTTCACTGTTGGATTTTATTTTTCTTTCACAATTTACCCATGGAGCAATGGCTTTCAATTATTATTTCCCATTGGATTTTCTTTTGTGGACAGTGACTTTGAACACCATTACTTTGGATTATGATTTTTGGTTTTGCTTTTTATCACGGACATGCTTCTTTTCTTTTTTGTACATTCCCATTTCTGTTTCTTTATTTTTGAATCTATTTATGTTTCCTTTAATACATATTTTTTTATCGAACTTCAATGTGTAGTATCATCTCATTGGTTTCATGCATATCATGATATGGGTTTTGAGATTCACTGACACCCATTGGGTGTATGTGAGGGACATGTGTTTCTTTCGAAACTTGCAATTGGTGTTCTGTCATGTAATTGCCATTTCTGAGTGGGTGGATGCAATACTCGGGTGGGTGTTTTGCATTTGGAGGCTGACCATAGGGACCAGGGATCTAGATTGTGATGACATGTTGGCTGGGGAACATGAGTTGGGGCCTGCTGGCAGGTGCCCCACAGTGCTGGGGGGTGGGGGTGGTGGGGACATGAGTTGGACATGGGTGGGGGCCTGGTGTAGGGGGCCCCTGCACTGCTGGGGTGTGGGGGTGGTGGGAGACATGGGTGGGGGCCTGCTGGCAGGTGCCCCACAGTGCTGGGGGTGGGGGTGGTGGGGAACATGAGTTGGACATGGGTGGGGGCCTGCTGGCAGGTGCCCCACAGTGCTGGGGGGTGGGGGTGGTGGGGACATGAGTTGGACATGGGTGGGGGCCTGGTGGAGGCAGCCCCTGCACTGCTGGGGGGTGGGGGTGGTGGGGACATGAGTTGGACATGGGTGGGGGCCTGGTGGAGGCTGCCCCTGCACTGCTGGGGGGTGGGGGTGGTGGGAGACATGGGTGGGGGCCTGCTGGCAGGTGCCCCACAGTGCTGGGGGGTTGGGGTGGTGGGGAACATGAGTTGGACATGGGTGGGGGCCTGCTGGCAGGTGCCCCACAGTGCTGGGGGGTGGGGGTGGTGGGGACATGAGTTGGACATGGGTGGGGGCCTGGTGGAGGCTGCCCCTGCATTGCTGGGGGGTGGGGGTGGTGGGGACATGAGTTGGACATGGGTGGGGGCCTGGTGGAAGGTGCCCCTGCACTGGTGGGGGGTGGGGGTGGTGGGGACATGAGTTGGACATGGTGGGGGCCTGCTGGCAGGTGCCCCACAGTGCTGGGGGGTCGGTGGTGGGGACATGAGTTGGACATGGGTGGGGGCCTGGTGGAAGCTACCCCTGCACTGCTGGGGGGTGGGGGTGGTGGGGACATGAGTTGGACATGGGTGGGGGCCTGGTGGAGGGTGCCCCTGCACTGCAGGGGGGTGGGGGTGGTGGGAGACATGGGTGGGGGCCTGCTGGCAGGTGCCCCACAGTGCTGGGGGGTGGGGGAGGTGTGGAACATGAGTTGGACATGGGTGGGGGCCTGCTGGCAGGTGCCCCACAGTGCTGGGGGTGGGGGTGGTGGGAGACATGGGTGGGGGCCTGGTGGAGGGTGCCCCTGCACTGCTGGGGGGTGGGGGTGGTGGGGACATGAGTGGAACATGGGTGGGGTCCTGCTGGCAGGTGCCCCACAGTGCTGGGGGGTGGGGGTGGTGGGGAACATGAGTTGGACATGGGTGGGGGCCTGCTGGCAGGTGCCCCACAGTGCTGGGGGGTGGGGGTGGTGGGGACATGAGTTGGACATGGGTGGGGGCCTGCTGGCAGGTGCCCCACAGTGCTGGGGGGTGGTGGGGACATGAGTTGGACATGGGTGGGGGCCTGGTGGAGGGTGCCCCTGCACTGCTGGGGGTCGGGGTGGTGGGGACATGAGTTGGACATGGGTGGGGGCCTGGTGGAGGCTGCCCCTGCACTGCTGGGGGGTGGGGGTGGTGGGAGACATGGGTGGGGGCCTGGTGGAGGGTGCCCCTGGTGGCTGGGGGTGCAGGGGGTCATGCGTTGGTGGGCAGTAGTGCAAGTTGACATGTGGGTTGGCTGGGGGGCATGGCCATGGTGGATGGGGTGCCTGCAGGACATGTGCTGGGTAGGCCCCTGTGGTGTGAGCCACCTGCAGGGGCCGTGGAGGGTGTAGAGGGAACACCTGGGAGGACCCACACGTGCAATTCACGTGTGGTGCTCCCCAAGCACCCCTGTAATACACGTACCCTGATGGAATCGCGAGTGATACTTTCCGCGCACCCCTTATATGCACGTACCCTGCTGATATCGCGTGTGAATCTTCCCGCGTACCCCGAAATACACGTAGCCAGGACATTCGCGTGTGTAACTTCCCGCGCACCCCTGATATACATGTACCCTGCTGACTTCGCGTGTGAAACTTCCCATGCACCCCAAGATACACGTAGCCAGGAGATTTGCGTGTGTAACTTCCCGCGCACCCCTGATATACATGTACCCTGCTGACTTCGCGTGTGAGACTTCCCACGCACCCCAAGATACACGTAGCCAGGAGATTCGCGTGTGGAACTTCCTGCGCACCCCGAAATACACGTAGCCAGGAGATTCGTGTGGGAACTTCCCGCGCACCCCGAAATACACGTAGCCAGGAAATTCACGTGTGGAACTTCCCGCGCACCCCTGGAATACACGTACCCTGTTGATATCACGTGTGAAACTTCCCACGCAACCCGAAATACACGTAGCCAGGAGATTCGCGTGTGGAACTTCCGCGCACCCCGAAATACACATAGCCAGGACATTCGCATGTGGAACTTCCCGCGCACCCCTGGAATACACGTACCCTGCTGATATCGCGTGTGAAACTTCCCGCGCACCCCGAAATACACATAGCCTGGACATTCGCGTGTGGAACTTCCCGCGCACCCCTGGAAGACACATACCCTGCTGATATCGCGTGTGAAAATTCCCGCACACCCCTGAAATACACGTACCCTGATGGAATCGCGTGTGGAACTTCCCGCGCACCCCTGAAATACACGTACCCAGCTGAAATGACGTGAGGTACTTCCCGCGCACCCCAGTGATACACGTGGCCCGCTTGCCATGCTGGTACAGGGTTAGCGCAGCCCTTTGCGCTGGATTGGGGATTTTGATGGCTTTTCCCTGCGCGAGAGGTGTTCTTGGGGGCGTAACTGGCGCTGCTGCAGGGTCTCTGCGCCACTGTGCGCCACGGCTGGTTTTGGTAGCTGGAATCCATGAATACGCTGTGCGCGGAAATGGGTTTGGCGCACGCGGCTGGCGCAGGGATTCGTACGCGCACACTGTGCGCCAGCCGCGTGCGCCACTTGTGCGCTGAATTCTATGAATTACCCCCTTAGTGTTTTGCCCTTTTTGCTAGCAATTTCACATAGGTTTCTCAGTATTTTGGCCTTCTCCTACATATAATAAGTGCACACAGGGTTCTCAGTGCTTTGGCATTTTACTATGCCCACAAAATGTACATAGGGATTTCAGTGGTTTGGCCTTCTCCTTTGCCTACAGAAAGCATGTGGTGTTCGCATTGCCTTTGCTTTCGCCTCCACCTGCAAAATGCATGTTGGGTTCTAAGCTCTTTGACCTTCTCTCCTGCCTACAAAATGCATGCAGGGTTATCAGTGCGTTGGCCTGCTTTTCAGACTACAAAATGCACAGAGGGAGGAGGGTGTGTGGGCCTTCTCGTACCCCTTCCAAATACATGTAGGAGTCTCAGTGCTTTGGCTTTTTCCTATGCCTAGTAAATGCATGCTGGGTTCTCATAACTTTGGCCATCTCGTACGCCTTGGAAATGCTCATAAGGCCCTCAGTGTTTCAGCCTTCACCTATGCCTACCAAATGCCTGTGGGTTGCACTAGACCTCTACCAACAATTCCATCACCCTACCCACCCAGAACTCATGTGCCTCCAACCCTCAAACTGCCAATAAACCAACCTAATTCCCTAACTCTACTGAGGCCCTACTATCAATTTATTACTGCTCTAACCTAAACTATTCTAACAATAATCCATTTCTGTAATAACAACTGTTTGTGCCCTTTCAAATGCCAGCAAACAACATGCCTATGACAGCAATACAAATCCACCAGGAGGGAAAAGAGGGGAAAGAGGCAGAGAGGGGTCATCCTTCGGAAAAAGCCTCGACAGGCTCCAGCAATATAGAAGAGAAGGGACTGACAAACCAGAGACCCCCACCAGAGGTTCCCTCAAAATGAGCAACACATTCACGCAGGAGGGCATGACAGGGATCATGGCAGAAATCAGGGCTTTGCGATCCAACATCCAAACTTACACCTACGAAATAAGAAGAAAGGTGGAACATATTGAAGGAAAAGTAGAAAATCTCGAACACAATCAGATCAACATGGATTTAGTAGAGATGAAACTAAACGCAAGAATGACTGACATACAATTGAGAGAAGAACTGACACTCAAAATGGATGATATGGAAAATAGGGAAAGGAGGTCAAATCTATGAATACTTTGTCTAGAGGAAAAGGAAGCAGAGGCACCCTCCCATGTCGAGAGGAATGTTCAAGACATAATAAATCAACTATTTGAGGCTGAGGGTGGCAAAAAGGTGCAAATCGAGTGGGGCAGAGCATTTGGAGGAGGACCATGCTCAATAGTTGTTAAGTTCCTCAGTTACAAAGAGAAGTTAGAAATCCTCTACAAAGCGAAGCAGGCAAAGGACATTGAATTTCAAGGCTCAAAGATAAAAATATTCCAGGACCTATCGAGCTACACACTGGAATGGAGAAGAGCTTACTCACTTCATGGCTCACAGAGCAGAGTACCCGATATACATGGGGCTACCCCCTTCGCACTGACTTTTGAGGTCAAAGGAGAAGACTATAGAGTGGTCACCCCAGAGGAAGCAAAACAAGTGTTGAAGCATCTGACAGAAACGTTGGCCACCAGGGGCCCTGCCGGCCACCAAGGGGCCCACTCACCCAGAGCAGAGGGTCTGCCCCAGTGGTGAAGCAATGTGGGGAGAAAATATGCCAAACTGAGCCCAAATTGAACAACAAAACCTCTGTGAAAAGGTAAAGGGGAGGCGGATAATACGGGCACTAGAAGCACTAGAAACACACACAGTAACAAAGGCAAGAAATCGGTTTAAAAAGAGGAATTCCCCAACGAGGTAAGAGTTTTAAACTTAGCGGCCCTCAGTTCTAAGAGGGTGTCTCACCCCAAGGGGCCTAGGACAACCACAACAACCGTGGTCCAGTTAGAGGGCTTAGCAGTTAACAGTTAACCGGGGGGGAGACAAACAGACAGCCAGAGTTTCAAGGGAAGAACAACTTGTATGGTTTCACGCAAAGCAAAGGGTTGCAAAGAGATGGAACAGACGAAAAAGATGGCACCGGCATAGAAAGGGAAAACCCTTCTGGGCACACTCAATGTCAGGGGGCTTAACTCCCCCACCAAAAGATCCATGGTGGGGCAGGAATTTGACAAAGCATCCTCGACGTAGTCTTTATCCAAAGACCAGGCTCAAATCAGTGGAAGAGAAACCACTGAGAGGAGAGGTGCAAACATATTGGGCCTCTGCAAACCACAAAAAAGGGGTATCAGGTAATAATATCGCCATATATATGGTCGCCGTAAATAATATTGCCGGGAAAATGTCGTGGCGATATTATTTAGGTGACCAACTGCCATTTTTCGGCAATATTTTTGCATGGTGAGATTTTTGTGGCAACATTATTACATGGAACCAAAAAAGGGTGGTGTTAGTTGCCTACATGCAATGGGAGGGAGGCTCCCGGTGGTTCAGGGTGAATGGGAATCTACACAGATCACCTTCGCAGGGTTATACTCACCCAATGAAGGCCAAGGGGCGTTCAATGAAAAAGCCCTTGCCACAATAGTAGGAAAGAGCAAAGGCTACATGATAATAGGGGGAGATTTCAACACATGGGCAGACCCACACATTGATAGGCAAGCAACAAGGGTGATAACCAAGGACCACTCCAGGGAGGAGGGTAGCAGGTTCCTAACCAACCTCAAGGAGTGAGGCCTGGTGGATGTCTGGATATCAGCTAACCCAAACAAGAAGGCGTAGACGTTTAAGTCCGGCATCCACGAAACATTCACTAGAATTAACTATCTGCTAGTCAACAGAGAAACCAGACCCAGAATTAGGGACAGAGCTATCCGCTGGTCGGACCACGATATGGTCACAGTAATACTAGACATCGAAGGGCTCAAACAGCGGGATTCCAAGTGGTGAAGTAATGAATTCCTGTGGAAGAACAGGAACTACAGGCCGCAACAAAAGAATATTTATACATGAACGACAACAGAGAGGAATTACAACGGAATGGGAAGCGGGAAAAACAGTATGTAGGGGTCACCTGATAAGGGAACGGGCAAAACAAAAAAGAGAACAGAGGTTTCAGGAAAAGAAACTAGGGAAAGAAATCACAAACCTTGAGGGAAATCTACATGCCCAAGGGTCCTACCGCAAAGAGCACCTAGAAACTCTCGAACAAAAAATGGAAGAACTTAAAGCACTGGTCCAGGAAGACATAATGAGAAAACTAAAATTACTAAAGCAACATTTCTATGAAAAGGGTGACAGGGCGGCAAAATGCTGGCCAGCAGAATAAGAGCCCAAAGAGCAGAGAGATGGGTGGAGAGAATTAAAACGGAGGAGAAGGTCTGGGTACAATCCCCAGAGGAAATAGCTAACCAAGTTGTCAAGTACTACAAAAATCTATATAGCTCAGAGGGGAAAAAAGAGATGGGGGAATACATTGAAAGGGCGGGACTAACACACTTAACGAGCTCAGAGCAGTCACTCCTTGACTCACCCATAGCCTCTGAGGAAATAAAAGCAGCAATAAAGACGCTCCCCACAGGAGGGGCTCCAGGAGAGGATGGCTATGGCATGGGCTTCTATAAGCACTTCATTGAGACTCTGTCTCCACACTTTGCTAAGCTATTCAATCATATACGAGAATCCGGCCAGACGCCCCATCATTCTCTGCAGTGCATAAATTGGTAATTCCCAAAACAGGATAAGACCCTACGTGCTGCAAATCCTACCAACCAATTTCATTGTTAAACACAGATGCCAAGATATACGCAAGGGTCCTAGCCTCACGTATGTAAGAGATAATGCCCTGCCTGATCCATCCAGACCAGGTGGGCTTCATAAAAGGCAGACAAGGGGCAGATGCTATGCGTAAGACTTTGGACATCATGTAGCACTCCAGGGGACTGGACGGCAGTCAAGCACTTCTCAGTATGGACTCAGTGAAGGCATTTGATAGGGTAGAGTGGGGCTTTCTCTGGGTTGTACATAGTAACATAGGCTTTGGAGAACAATTTATACATGAATCCAGGCAATCTATAAAGCCCCAAAGGTAAAGTGGCGGTGAACATCAAACTTTCAGAAGAATTTGGCATGTCACCAGACAGGGGTGTCCCCTCTCACCACTTCTTTATGCCCTATCCATCGAGCCCCTGGGTAATACAATCAGGAAAGAGAACATAATCAAGGGGATTGTAGTTGGTGGCGCAGAATACAAACTGGCTATGTTCGCTGACGATATACTCCTCTACCCGGCTGACCCGCAGGCCACCATACCCATAGTGCTATGGACAATACTGGAATTTTGCAAGTGGGCAAGTCTAAAATTTAATGCGTAAAAATCCACACTCTTCCCATATAACCATACAAGACACTAAACCTCCCAGGAGGGAGAAACACAAATACATGGAAAATGCCTACAACACATCAGAATCTAAGGTACCTGTGTATCAATGTTGTGAAAGGGACATAAGACCTATAAGAGGCAAACTTCCCACCTCTAATATCAGAATTAGTAAAGGATCTGGAGAGATGGGCTAAATTGACAATATCATGGCTGGGCCACCTGCACGCCATAAAAATGGTAATACTCCCCAAAATCTTGTACTTTTACCAGATTCTCCCGATTAGCATCCCACAAACTCATTTCACTGAAATGAAAGCCATGCTCCCAAAATTTCTATGGCAGGAGAAAAAGCAACAAATAGCCTACAGCACCCTCACCCAACCAAAGTAGGAAGAAGGAACAGGGCTCATGACCTCTACACATACTATTGAGTGGCCCAATTCAGAGCATTGGTGCTGCACCTGAGAGGGGACAAACAAAAACAGTGGGTTACCATCGAAAACCACCTATTACGGCCGGTAACGCTGGGAGAGTGGCTATGGGCACCAAAGAAGACATTCCCCTCCAGTGTACTCGACCACTTTGGGCTGGGATCGCTCCTGAAGCTGTGGTGGAATATGGGAGAAATGAAAGGACTCACAACATTTCGATCCCCATGAGTTGTATATGGGCACCCCCTAGTACAAATGAAATCTGAGACCCACAGCCATTCAAGAAATGGTACGAAGCAGGCCTGGAAAGAGTGGGACAAATCATAAAAGCCAATGCATTTATATCTATCCAAGATTTTGAAACGGGCCTGCAGGCCAGGCCAATGGGAGTCGTCATGTTCCTACAACTAAAAGGAGTGCTATCAACCTCAAAATGGAAGGAGAAACTCCAAAGGGACTTCATCAATGGAAAAAATATTAAGTAAAACCCTTTCAACCAGGGGACTCATCTCACAGTTACACAGATCCCTGGTAAATGCAATGGGAAACAGACTTGGCAGCCTAAAAAAAGAGGGGAAAAGGACCTAGGCTCAATGATTTCAGACCAACTATGGTCTCAAATGTGCAAATCGGCATACAAAACCTCAGTCTCAGCCCAATATAAACTGCACAAATAAAACTGTTGCACAGATGGCAGTACACCCGCAATAAGACTCTCCAAAATGTTCAAGCAAACAAGCCCTCAATGCTCTAGGGGATATGTGGTGCTCAGGCTGACTAATGGAACATGTGCTGGTCATGTCCAAAAGCCCAGGCATATTGGAAGGAGGTGCTAGCCTGGATCAGAAAGGTAGATGGCGTTACTCAAGAGTGTGACCCAAGACTGGTGCTATTCGGCTTTGAAGGGCATGATGGCCGATGGAAGTGTACTTCCCACATGATGCATTTCTTATTGCTGGTGGCCAGGATCTGTATCACCATAAGCTGGAAATCGCTCACTCTCCCATCAGAATCAACTTGGGTCTGGAAAGCTAGAGACCTTCTTGAGATGGAGAACATCACAGGAGCCCTTCACGAGATCACGCCAAGTAGAGAAATGGAATGGGCGCCCTTCCTAGAGGTGTATAAATGACTGAAAATGAAACCAGGGACACGACTCCCAAAGGACATGAATGTAACCATCCCAGTGACCAGAACCCATGACTCGTCAAGGGGTAGACGAGTGAGGGGGTGGAGTTTAAGTGGAACCAAGAAATTGATCAGGGGGGGAAAAAGTTTTTTTTATATGTCTGAGCTAAACGTATATGTGTATGAGACTGTTGGTAATCTCATGTTACAATAATGTTCAATAAAATAAATTTAAAAAATAAAAAAAATAAAAAACATGGAAGGTATTTCACTATTCCAATATACTTGAAAAGTTCTCTGCATGGCTCTTAAAAGAGCCTTTGGGTGCTTTAACCAATATATAACCTATACATATATTCTCAATCAGAAAAATACCCTTCACCTCTGTTGTAATGGACAATGTCAAACATTTCTCCATGCTCTTTCTTGAGATGATTAGATCATTTTCTTTTCCCAAACAAAAAAAACCCATGCTCCCTGTCAAAAAAACCTCTCCAAAATTGTAGCATAATCCTCTCATTTCAAACACTCCATCAAATAGAATATTATAGATCCAAAACAACTTTGTAAGCCAATGCTTTCCCAACACATTGCCTATATCCTCGACGTCACTGTCAGACCCATTCTCAAATTCTCCACAGTCTGCTAAACAATCAAAATGTTCTCCTTCTGAAATTGGGTCCATGGTTGACATATCCAATACACAATAAATGTAACACCAAAGATAGCACAATCTACTACAACTACACCTCACTCCCAAACAACAGAAATGTACTATGTACACAACTCTTAATACAATGATACAATATAATCTACAATTTTGTACAAAATGCAGCACAATCAGGATTGTGTAAGTACATTCGATATATTCATTCAAAATAAGACTAACAATTATATTTAAAGGAACTAATATGACTGTCCAAACAAATATAATCTCCAAACACATATCATTTATCTATTAACTATAAAACTACCAAAGATGTTTACAATAAACACAAATAAAGTGAATTATGTCTTCAAATATTTTCAAACAGATGAAGAAATGATTCAAGTCTCAAGAATATTTCAACACCAACCAACACAAGTACCCACAAATAAAATGATGGATACCGTGACAGAAGTAAAAGAACTATTACTTAATATTCAACATAAAATCCAATCTATGAAAAAGGATATTCAAAATTTAAGACAATTCATGGACAGTAAAAATTCTGATAATTGGGATCTGTATTATGTGTTCAACCTAAAATTAAACGTAAACCCACAACCACATTCCCACCAAAGTAAACCTGTTATGAATAAACTTTGTTTCCATATTTATTTACCTTTCCAAATATGTGAACTTACATGTATTATACATCTATAAAATGTTTTTAAATGTTACAATAACTGTTGACAAACACCACACTCAAAACACATAAAAATGAATTCCACATTACATTGTTTTCCAAACATTTTCTATAGCAGTGGCTACCAACAACCCATTGGCTCCCCATGTTTTCTAGCCGTGGCTATAGGAGGGTCTGTATTTCGTTTGGTAAACTGAGTATAAAATATTAAAAGCAAAAGAGACAATAAAAAAGGTACATAAAAAGAGAATGCTTTTTGCACATTGCATCTTTAGCAACAAGTAAAAATAATCAAATCTACGATCCCCCCACTCGTCCCTGCGGTTAGCCGCATCTCCAACATCCAAAAACCTATGGGACAACGGCTACACATATATGTTTAAGACAAGTATGTATATTTCTAGCTGAAATAAAATAAAATATGATCAGTTCAACAACACACACTTTGATAAACACAATTTATTCATGTGAATTTGTTATGGCCCTCATATTTTGTATTCAGTACATCACATGCACTATGTGAGATACAACATTTGTGCACACTGTTGTTCTCTTTCCACATTCTAATCATTTCGATATTGATAAAATCAGCTAGGATTCAAAAAATATATAACAATGTAAAAAGGTAATAACAGGGATATATGAACTGGGTGAAAATAAACAAAGAACATTATACTAGCTATTTGCAGCACAATGGATGGGGAAGGTTGAGTAAACTTTAAGAACAAGGATATATAAACTGGGTGAAAATCAACAAAGAACATTACACTGGGTGGTTGCAGGACAAAGAATGGGGAAGGTTAAATGAACTTGGAGAACAAGACAGAATAGGGTAGGATAAGTAAACTTTGAGAAAAAAGTATAGAAAACATACTTTAAAAAAAGAAATGAACACCACACAGATACTTGGCACTATTGAGCCATTCTCTTTTTAGAGTTGTCATTTTCATATTCTTCCCGAGTTGGGCATTCCAACATATCCAACCACAAGAGTAGCAGTAGTGATAATGTCATCATGTGGGTTCTGAATCCATTGATATCCAGAATAAAACCGACTGCTCACAGTTGGTGCTTCTGTAAAGTCAAAGAACACTTCCAGGAAAGATGCAGAGGACATTCTTTGCACCTTCTGCAACACAACTCTACGTCGTGGTCCTTCTGATATTCCATCTCAAAGCCCAGGAAGATCACCATCCAATGTGAGTCCAATGGGATGAGGTGGATGATAATTATCGAAAAGCACACGAACATCATAATAGAAAAATGCATGGTGCCCATTCCTTGCATTGACAGTGATCAGAGCCACCTGTACAACCTTCAATGTGAGTCCATTGGGATGAGGTGGATGATAATTATCGAAAAGCACATGAACATCATAATAGAAAAATGCATGGTGCCCATTCCTCGCATAGACAGTGATCAGAGCCACCACTCACCAGTGCAGTGCAACAACATCACCAACTGCAAATGAAGGCTCAACTTAAGCAGCAATGTCAACTACACACACTCCTCTTTTAACGACTCCCAATCTTTCCATGATGCAAGATGATGATGCCACGATTGGGTAGTCAAGAGAGGAGCCAAATTTGAGAAATGTCAAACCATCTGCTGCAAATCCACTACAAAGATATGCATGATGCCTATAAAAAGGCACACAAGCACCCCAAAATAAAAATGCATGGGACTCAAGCAATCCATGCAGGAAAATCAACACATCAGATACACTCCGGCCATCTCCACAGTGAGAATTCTGGAATCAAACCAGAGACTTGAAACACCTGCAGCACTCCATTTCAACAATCATCGGAAATGCCAGAGAGGTTCAATACTAAGGCTTATCAAAAATTGTCTACAAATGAGCTGCTCCCATCTCCACTAGCACCACTATGTTTTGAATATAGGTTGACCTTTCACAGATGTTTACTGGCCAAAAACTGGTGACAATCCACTGGGATGATGAGAATGATACAGCTACAACAAAATAAAAATATAAAAAATGACTAAAATGAATTTACAAAACACCATCACTACCTCGCAGAAAACTGAAAATAGCTTAGAGTAATGCGTAGCTGAAAGTGCATTTAAATTACAACAAATACAATTAAATAAACCTTCAACCTCACCAACATGCATACAAAAATGAAATGCATTTATAGAAATGCCACTGGTTGACAAATCTAATTGTGTAGGTCCATGTTAGTGAAACTTTAAAAATACATAAAAAAATACCTGCCACAATCAGAACAGATAAACAAATGATAATACACACCATCTGCTAGCAGTAACTGCTATAATACACACAAAACTGCAAATAAACCTTAAAACATGTAAACATTTAATAACGCTAGCTTTCACATCACCCACACTCCTGCCATGTACACAGGCAGAGTTCTGCAGTCATCTCGAGGGGTTAGGCGCTTTACAAATGGGAAAAAAAGGATGAGACTGGAGAAAATGGTGGCTTTTATACTTTCCAAAATGAATACCAAACAAAGAGGACTGTATACCAAAGTAACTACTAAAATGGAAGACACATTGTCCCCACAACCTATCACAGTCAGCTACACAAAAAGAAAAGTAACAACTGTATTTATTTATTTATTTCGAAATTTGTACAGCACACCCGACCCGGAGGCATCTGGGCGCTGTTTACGTACACGTGGTGGTTACACTGGTTGCAGACCAGAGGTGGTTACATTAGAGAAAGGATCACAATTGGTTACATACATACAAAGAACATGTGAGTAGTGATTCCAGAATAGTTACCAATTATAGGAGGTATTTACAGGTACAAGGTTGCCAGTTAGTCTAGAGGGAAGTTGCCAGCTGCTTAGGGAATTGTGCAACTTCAATTCCTCTGCATTTCTTGGGAAAAGAGCAAGGTCTTGAGCTCTTTGCGGATGGAGCATGAGGACGGCTCTGATCTTAGCACTAGTGGCAGGGTGTTCCATTGTCTGGCCGCGATCACAGGGAACAAGGTGAGAGTATGCTGCTGTGTAGGTCTATTTGATTGTACCATGGAGATTTTTATGGCTAGGTAGATCGGGGCACTTTTTGAAAGGTACTTGTGGGTCAGGGATAGTGTTTTGAATATGATACGTGCACGGACCGGGAGGAGTGGATATTTCATCTAGCTATGGAGATGTGGTCTCTTTTTTGGATATTAAGTGTGGCGCTTACAGCAGCTATTATGGGGCCATTATAATATCCACTTTGACCACTACCTTCTGTCTGTTCTGGACATATAAGTGCTTTCAAATATGAATAAGCTTGAAAATAGTGGTGTTTTCAAATGTGTATGTTGGAGGATGGAATAGGTTAGTGGCAGGACGTTCCATTGCTTGGCCGTGATCACAGGGAACAAGGTGAGAGTATGCTGCCGTGTAGGTCTATTAGATTGTACCACGAAGATTTGTCTGGCTAGGTAGATCGGGGCACTGTTTGAAAGGCATTTGTGGGTCAGGGATAGTGTTTTGAAAATGATACGTTCACGGACCGGGAGGAGTGGATATTTCATCTAGCTATGGAGATGTGGTCTCTTTTTTGGATGTTAAGTGTGCTTCTTACAGTTTTGTTATGGATAATTTGGCAATTTGTCATATTGTGAGCATTATAGCCTACAAAGAGGGAGTTGCAATAGCCAATCCTGGATAGTGTATGGGATCTGGCGAATGTGATGCAGTTGTCAGTGGTCAGCAAGGGTCTGCAGACGTTGATAAGTTTAGCGATGTAAGCTGCAGCGGATGCAATTGTGTTTACCTGTCTTGTTAGATAGAGCATCGAGTCTAAGTATACTCCTAGGGCTTTTACCTCTTTGGCCAGAGTGATAATAGTAAATGATTTGTAGGAGTCAAAGAGTTTGTTTAGCTGAGATTTTGTTTCGATTATGAGAAATTCAGTTTTCTCTTAATTTAGGGAAATCTTGTGTTGTTCCATCCAAACCTAAATGGTTTGGTATATTTCGTTCAGTGTGTTGGATGAAACTGACAGAAATCTATCTGAAAATAGCCGTGGCTATTTGACGTGGCTACAGACCCTAGTTTGTATTTGTGGCTACATGTCAATTTTTATGCAACCTACAAATCAAACTAAACTGGCCCACAACATTTAAAATAAAAGAAGAGAAACCCTAACCACATCAAATAACACACGCAAATAACATTATTTGCTGTATCATTCACATAACAATATGATTATTGCACAGAAAATGTATATGTATGAACGGGGCTACAAATATAACTGTGCCTATGGTCACAACCAATTAAATGAAGAAAAGTGTTCATGCTCCTACACAGGTGCTATCTGTAGAAATTGTTGAGTCTAAGAAGTAAAGGACAACCAAACATCATACTAATTGATTGTGGAGGCAATGATTTGGGGAATGTATGGGATGTGTCCCTTACTTTAACGATGAAACAAGACATGGAAAAACTAATGGAACTATATCCTCACAACATCTTTATCTTTTCCCATTTGACTCAGAGGAAAAAAATGGAGATGGACTACCAAATATAATGGTAAAATTGAGAAATCCTAAAGAAATGTTAAGAAATCAGTTTTAGCATTCATGAGAGACCACAACCAATTATGTATATCAAACAGCAACATACAGTTGTACATAGCTAATTTCTATAGACATGATGGAGTACGCCTACCTGATGAAGGAAATGCAGTATTCCTTGATAACATCAAAACAATACTCCAGATGTGCTAAAATACTACACTTAGTATGACGTATGAATAAACAAATACAATAAAATAGGCAAAAAATATTGTTCTCATACCAGCTTCAATTACAAAACTTGGCTTGAGAAGAGAGGGACTCACTTCAGATTTAAAACTATAACAACACCTAAAACATCAATACACCAAAACACAGTTCAAGCAGTAATGTATGATACCTAAAGTTAAAGAAAGCTAAAGAAAGCTAAACATAATACATAGTTAAGTCAAAAGTAAGGTTACACTGTAGTCAGAGCTGCACCACCTGGTGTTATGTGTAAGTCTACAATTTTGAATTACTGAGGTGGGCACGCTGGAAAGAACATAGGATTAAACCAAGACACAACCTCTGAGTCTTCAAAAAAGGTACACATGTTCTAGAAGATCCAACTACAGCGCCAAACCTAGCTAATATTTATGAATGTAAATAGTTGGTACAGTAAGCAACAATTGCCTTTTAATAACCCAGTAATTTTTTAGATTCGATTTTAATAAACTAATGACTATCTAAACCTACAAATGCAAACTTCTTTATTTCTGATTATGCATACAAAAAGAAAACGAAAAATGCCTTTGTTATTTCTAACTAGGTATACCAAAGAAACAAGCCAGCACATGTTTCAATCTATCACAGGTTTACATCAGGGCTAAATCAAATAATTTTCTAAAAGGAACACAACATTGCATATTGAAGATTATCCCAGAGGAGAAGGAAGAAAACACATGGCAGAGGAGACAAAAACAAAAAAAAATGTGCAATTAGCGATTTGTTATGTTGCCCCCTTACAGTCTAACACTGTTGTGTCAATAATTTCATGTCACAATTGGGATTGCCTACCAATTAGCATGCTGTATCCTTTTAGAAAATGATTTGATTTAGCCCTAAAGAAAACCTGTGATAGGTTGAAACACATGTTGGCTTGTTTCTTTGGTAAGCCTAGTTAGAATTAACAAAGGCTTTTTCTTTTTCTTTTTCTTTTTGTATGCATAGTCAGAAATAACAAAATAACTTTTAAAAATAGACCATTCAAAATAAAACATGACAATAAACTAGGCACAACAAAAACTAATATGCACAAAATGTGATAGCACGATAAATGATACAGAGAGTAAACTCCAGTATATGGGATGTCTAAAACTACAGTAGAAAATATTCTTTTAATATACATTTTTTTAAACCATTTTCTAAATCTAAAAACATGTAACCCAAATAGATAAGACTATAAAATACCCTCAGAGTCACTGACCATGGCCTTCAGCCAGGGGAAGTGATTTTTCTACCCCAATATCCCTATACCTATAAAAATAACTTAAGAAAATAAGTAAAACACAGACGCCCCAAAACATATATCTGTGAATACAGAACTACTCTTACCCACAGGTATCTGTAGTCCTTTGTAACCTCAGATATAGATGTGAATATCAGCAAAATGGCTGGAGGAAAAAGGCTTCTGTGCAACCCCAGGCGATCACCAAGTGCCACCCTCATCTATGCCAGCTCCCCTAACTCCCCAGATGGCCACCTCACCTTCACTGCCACCTCTCTTTCACCCCAGGTCAAGCTGCTTCTTTGACACAATTTTCTTTCAGATGTTGGCTATTTGCGGCTATTGACAAGGCTATAGAAAGCTTTGTATTTGTATTTGTATTTATTAAATTTTATATAGCACTTTAATCCAATGCGCTTAACATGAAACAACAAGAATACATAAGAAGCAGTACAATACATATCATGAGTTAAATGTTGTGGTGGAAGGGTATGGCTAATAGGTTATATTAAGGACAAAATGGTGCAACATGGAAAGTGGACATTGCAGAAGGCCATGGTTAGTGTGCCCAAAAGAAACCTAGTTATGTGGCCTCAGCCAAAGGCCATGGGTAGGTGGCCCATTTAGGAAACCTATTAGAGCAATAGGTATTTGGCATGTGCTGGTATTTACAGATAATCAGGGTTATTTATAGTACATTGTTTACTGCGGCTACAGGAAAACATGTTTTTTTTTAATGAGAGAGCTAAAAAATGTGATTATTACCAAAAAGTTTGAATTATTCAGCTACAATGAGGTAATGGTTAACTGGTGTGGCAAAAGGATAATGCTGCTGGGTTACATTAAGGGAACAAATGGTGCAATATGGAAAGTGGACACGGCCGAAGGGCATGGCTAGTGTGCCCTAAAGAAACCCAGTGCTGTGGCCTAGCCGGAAGCCATGGCTAGTGGGCTCATTTAGGAAACTTATCAGAGCAATTTGTAGGTTGGCCTAGTGGTGCGGCCACAGCCAAAGGCCATGGCTAGTAGGACCAGAAGAAAGCTATTGGGGCAACATTTAAAGGTACCATGGCCAAAGTCCGGGGCAATGGTCATGGGCGAAGTAAGAAAGAAAGGTAGTGATTTAAAATATACAGTGGGCATGGCCGAAGGCACTGGCTAGTGGACCAAAAAGACATGTTGAGTGGCAATGGCTGAAGGATACAGCCACATTGTGGGTCTGTAAGAAACTCATTGGGGGTCCATGACCAGTGGACATGGTCGAAGGCTGTGGCCACTGGCCAAGGCCAAAGGCCATGTTTAGTGACCAGTTGTGTTTTAAAATATAGGAAGATATGTTTGCTCGTGGCCAACTAGTGGGTCGAAAACAAACATATTTGGGAACATGTACAGTGGACAAAGCCAAAGGTGGCCTGGTAGTGGGTATGGTATCCAGGTTTATAAGCTCTCAATGAGTTACTTTATTGCCCTACATCACCTCGACTTGTGCTGAAAAATGGCTATACCTTCCAAATGTGTCTACACCTGCATATGAAGTCATTATTGGGACATTTGAGACTACAAACAGCATACACCTGCAGCACCGGTACACCTGAGGTTATACCTTACTGTATAGTCACTACTCCAGGTATATGATGGCATTATTACAGCACTACCGATTGCACCTGAGAGATGACAGCCAAAGCCTATCGTCTTTGCCAATGCTTGTTTTCATATGCTCCTAAATGGTGTCTAATTAGGTTCTCAGCCAGCGCCAATGATGTAAAAGTGCTTTGCAAAAAAAACAATACATCCTCACTTCATGTTATAAGCAAATATACCTTGACTTGCTCTTTTTCTTTGAGGAAATGGTTATCAGAGGCATTTGAATTGTTGACAATCCTTGGTAAAAAAGGAATGGCACCACAAGTAAAATGGCAGTCATAAAAGTACTTCCAAATACCAATAAGCTGAGAAAGAACACCTATAAAGACAACTTTTCTGCAATAGATAATGCCTCTTTTCGAGATTAAAGATTGTAAAGTAAATAACAGGGCAATTTTGCAACGTATATGGTCAGAATATTGTTCTTAGAGCACTACATAGAGTTTTTGTCGCATAGGAAATGGCCAATTTTTATAACTCCTTTAATCAAGTAAACATGAAGAATTATGAATGCTTCAATACTTTAAAAATGGTGTTGTCGGGGCGCGTGGCTAAGCACCGTTACGGATGCATGCCTGATTTAGTGCTCATGCTCAAGAAAATTAATTATATTCTTTTATTAATGTTTTGTAGCATGTAGGAAGCTTTTACAAACTTGCTTGTGACTCGGAGGGCAAATTTTCAGACAGCAGTGTGGTCCGTCGTGTGCAGGTTCTGGCTGAAGGGTGAAACGTAGACTGTTTCTGAATGACAGTGGGCGCAGTCTAAAGCAGCGACATCTCATAGCAAGGCTGCCGACTTGTCCTGTCAGCTGGTGCGGCTGACGTGAGGCAGTGGGCCCGTTCATTGTGGGGAAGCTTCTTTTCTCCACAACAAGGGCTTGTGAAAAAGATTTAAGCACAGCCCTAAGGAAGCAAGGTATGTTAAGCACATGGGCACTAATATTGTAACTATGGAATGCACATTTTGTACAATTGAAGCATTTGTGATGACTATTCAGTGTACCCACATGGAAGAAAGGTATTCTTGGAACACTACTGTATTTTTGGGACACTACTACCTGGAATTTCATATATAAATAGCAATTAACTTCTAATATAATTACTCAAGAGAAAAATACCTTGAACATATGGCTGCTTGGAATTTCTTTTGTGATATGCTGTGCTGTCATGATACAAGCCTGCTCAAGAATTTTTAATCTAATAACATAAAACAGAGAAATACTTGGGGCAATCATTGTACTTGAACTTTCATTGGTGAAGTGCCGCTTTGATACATAACAAAAAGGCACTTTTGGTGCACGGCTGCCCAGAATTTAATAGTGAAGGGTTGCTGTGATAAGGTAAAGGCACATTCATGTGTCTTTAGTACATCTACATAAGGTTAAGGTTCTTATGTGGCTGTCTTTAATATTAGCTAATACAACAAATTTGAGGTCGCCGGCTCATTCTGCAACAAGTTATCGGCAGTTCATAATGTGTTTCACAATCCACAATAAGGTCCCCCATGTATGTGACTTCCGAACTATCAACTAAATTTGGGGCATGGCATTTGTGCAAATTGAGTACTGTATACCAATTATCAACATGGCTTCAAAAAAAAGGACAACTCAAGTATTTGCCCTCAATTTCAACAAATAATGCTTCTAGGAGACAGAAAAGTGACTCTTCCACATCCATGGATTACATACAAGACAATGCTATGCAAGCCATTTTGGCTGAGATCAAAGCCCTCAAACCTTTCATGGAATCAACAACTGCCAAATCGTAAATGCTGGATGTTAAATGGTCGACATTCGAGTCGAGAATACACAAATTAGAAAGAATGGTCAGCAATGCAGAAGATGTCAAAGGAAGAGTGGTGTCTCTAGAAAATACAGTTATGTCTCTCCAGAAGCAAACAGAAAATCTAGAAAATAGAAATAGGAGGAATAATCTACAGATTGTGGGGCTTCTGGAGAACATTGAAAAAGATAATCTCATTAAATTCCTATATTATATGCTTCCTCTGCTTCTAGATCTTCCTATGCCCTTGAAATTCAATATCCAGAGGGCTCATCATTTAGGACCCAGAATCTCATCTCGCAACACTCCAAGAACTTTAATCTTTGCCTTACTTGATTATACCCATGTCCTTCTCATCATAGACAAAGCAAAGCAAAAAAGGCAACTTGTGTGGGAAGGTACCAAGATTTTTATGTCTCAGGATGTCTCCAACGCCACGGCAGCAAGGAGAACATAACTTTTGATATTCAGGCCAGCTCTAACGCCAGATATGGAATCATCCATCCAGCTTCTCCAAAGGTTACCCTCAACGGCCATATGTCCACATTCCAGAATCCAGCTGACCTGCGCAACTTTATTCAGAATCACAGAAGAGAAGAAATGGACACATCAAGACCACCAAAATTAATTGGAATCTGTGCATAAAACTTTTACTATTTCATGATGTCGTCACTGGAGTGGGGCACTAGGTGAGTCCTTCTGGGTCTGGCTCTCCACCCCTACTACTTACTGTTTCAACTCTGAGCTGGATTGGAGTGGGTGTTGCCTGTTAGCCACTACTTTCTTCATCATCATTTGGTTTTCCTGCAAATTACAAAATTCAATGTTGTCTTTGTTCGTCTTCCCCTTTTCCTGATGTTTCTTCCCTGTTAGTCTATTCATGTGACACTCTGTTAAATTTGACTATAAGTGCACATATACCATCCTAACAACTACCTATGCCATTTAACATAACTCCATGGAACGTTAAACGACTGCATAATCCCATCAAACCGCAGAAAATTAGTTCCCATCTTAATAGGGCCAAACCGTCCATAGCCTGCCTACAAGAATCTCACCTCTCTCAGGCAGAATATGCTAAACTGAAGCATTTATTGGTAGGCCAAGTCTTTTTGGGTGTGACATTTGGAAAGAAAATTGGAGTCATCACCCTTATCAATAAACATCTCCAATATAATGTTATCTCCACAGTGTCAGATTGATTCTACTGAATCGTCTATTTTAAATATTTATGGTCCTACCAATGCTGACACTACTTTTTGGATTCAATTAAGAAATTATATCTTCAGATCTAGCCCTAACAACCTCATCATGTGTGGTGAGATCGTGGATCCGCTACTTGATAAGAAATTAAATGTGCGTTTAAAACAAACTAATTCTCACGTGCAATTTGCCAACTTTGAGGCCGATTCATGGAATAATTAGCGCGGCGCAAGTGGGCAAAAACGTGCGAATCGCAGTGGAATAGCGAAAATCGCAGTGCAAGTGCGAAAATCGCACGAAAAGCAGCGCACGTCGATTCATGGAAGGCCGTGCGCGAGAAAACCAGCGGATGTGCGATAAAAAAGTGCGCGGCGCACGTTGGCGCACGTTGGCGCACAGGCCATCTAACAGCGTGCGCCAGGTCACAGCGAAAATCGCACAGGCCACAGCGAAATTCGCACATAGCGCAGCGCACGCAATAAAAGTAGGCGGAACACGGGCGTAACACTCGGAATGGGGAACAACTTGCCAAAACGTGGGCGTCACGGGGGAAGTACAGGGCACAAGTGCGCGGAACGCCCACACGCTCGCCTACAACACGTATTCATGGAATAGAATAGGGGAAAAAAGCGCACGCTCAAACCAGCGCACAGGCACAAACACGACCGCCACAAGAAAGGAGGCGGTAGCGTCTCTGCGGCTGTAAGAAATGTGCGCCAAAAGGTGCTCCAACAAATAGCACCTATATACTGCCATGATGAATATCCCATACTGTGGCCCTCCAGGAAAAATGACGTGCAAAGGGGTACCCACAAACACGGACACCCGCTGACAAAAAATACGTGTGCATGTATACCGGGGTGCGCGGGAAGTGTCACACGCGATTTGCAGGGTACGTGCATCACAGGGGTTCGCGTGAAGTTATTCACGCGATCGGGCCTGGGGGAGCGGGCTACGTGTATTACAGGGGTTCGCGTGAAGTTCCTCACGCGATCGGGCCTGGGGGAGCGGGCTACGTGTATTACAGGGGTTCGCGTGAAGTTCCTCACGCGATCGGGCCTGGGGGAGCGGGCTACGTGTATTACAGGGGTTCGCGTGAAGTTCCTCACGCGATCGGGCCTGGGGGAGCGGGCTACGTGTATTACAGGGGTTCGCGTGAAGTTCCTCACGCGATCGGGCCTGGGGGAGCGGGCTACGTGTATTTCAGGGGTTCGCGTGAAGTTCCACACGCGATCGGGCCTGGGGGAGCGGGCTACGTGTATTACAGGGGTTCGCGTGAAGTTCCTCACGCGATCGGGCCTGGGTGAGCGTGCTACGTGTATTTCAGGGGTTCGCGTGAAGTTTCACACGCGAATAGCCTGGGGACGTGAATTTGAGGGGTGCGCGGGAAGTTCCACACGCGATCGGGCCTGGGGGAGCGGGCTACGTGTATTACAGGGGTTCGCGTGAAGTTCCTCACGCGATCGGGCCTGGGGGAGCGGGCTACGTGTATTTCAGGGGTTCGCGTGAAGTTCCACACGCGATCGGGCCTGGGGGAGCGGGCTACGTGTATTACAGGGGTTCGCGTGAAGTTCCTCACGCGATCGGGCCTGGGGGAGCGTGCTACGTGTATTTCAGGGGTTCGCGTGAAGTTTCACACGCGAATAGCCTGGGCGCGTGAATTTGAGGGGTGCGCGGGAAGTTCCACACGCGATCGGGCCTGGGGGAGCGGGCTACGTGTATTACAGGGGTTCGTGTGAACTTCCTCACGCGATCGGGCCTGGGGGAGCGTGCTACGTGTATTTCAGGGGTTCACGTGAAGTTTCACACGCGAATAGCCTGGGCGCGTGAATTTGAGGGGTGCGCGGGAAGTTCCTCACGCGATTGGGCCTGGGGGAGCGGGCTACGTGTATTACAGGGGTTCGCGGGAAGTTCCACACGCGAATAGCCTGGGCGCATGTATTTCAGGGGTTCGCGGGAAGTTCCACACGCGAATAGCCTGGGCGCGTGTATTTCAGGGGTGCGCGGGAAGTTCCACACGCGAATAGCCTGGGCGCGTGTATTTCAGGGGTGCGCGGGAAGTTCCACACGCGAATAGCCTGGGCGCGTGTATTTCAGGGGTTCGCGTGAAGTTTCACACGCGAATAGCCTGGGGACGTGAATTTGAGGGGTGCGCGGGAAGTTCCACACGCGATCGGGCCTGGGGGAGCGGGCTACGTGTATTACAGGGGTTCGCGTGAAGTTCCTCACGCGATCGGGCCAGGGGGAGCGGGCTACGTGTATTTCAGGGGTTCGCGTGAAGTTCCACACGCGATCGGGCCTGGGGGAGCGGGCTACGTGTATTACAGGGGTTCGCGTGAAGTTCCTCACGCGATCGGGCCTGGGGGAGCGTGCTACGTGTATTTCAGGGGTTCGCGTGAAGTTTCACACGCGAATAGCCTGGGCGCGTGAATTTGAGGGGTGCGCGGGAAGTTCCACACGCGATCGGGCCTGGGGGAGCGGGCTACGTGTATTACAGGGGTTCGCGTGAACTTCCTCACGCGATCGGGCCTGGGGGAGCGTGCTACGTGTATTTCAGGGGTTCACGTGAAGTTTCACACGCGAATAGCCTGGGCGCGTGAATTTGAGGGGTGCGCGGGAAGTTCCTCACGCGATCGGGCCTGGGGGAGCGGGCTACGTGTATTACAGGGGTTCGCGGGAAGTTCCACACGCGAATAGCCTGGGCGCATGTATTTCAGGGGTTCGCGGGAAGTTCCACACGCGAATAGCCTGGGCGCGTGTATTTCAGGGGTGCGCGGGAAGTTCCACACGCGAATAGCCTGGGCGCGTGTATTTCAGGGGTGCGCGGGAAGTTCCACACGCGAATAGCCTGGGCGCGTGTATTTCAGGGGTTCGCGTGAAGTTTCACACGCGAATAGCCTGGGGACGTGAATTTGAGGGGTGCGCGGGAAGTTCCACACGCGATCGGGCCTGGGGGAGCGGGCTACGTGTATTACAGGGGTTCGCGTGAAGTTCCTCACGCGATCGGGCCTGGGGGAGCGGGCTACGTGTATTTCAGGGGTTCGCGTGAAGTTCCTCACGCGAATAGCCTGGGCGCGTGTATTTCAGGGGTGCGCGGGAAGTTTTACACGCGAATAGCCTGGGCGCGTGTATTTCAGGGGTGCGCGGGAAGTTTTACACGCGAATAGCCTGGGCGCGTGTATTTCAGGGGTGCGCGGGAAGTTTTACACGCGATTTCTGCACGGTACGTGTATTTCAGGGGTGCCGGGGAGTCCCACATGTGATTTGACAGTGTGGGTCCTCCCAGGTGTACCCTGTACACCCTCCACGGCCCCTGCAGGCAGCCCACACCACAGGGGACTACCCTGCATCCCTGGTCATGTCCCGCAGGCAGCCCACCCAACATGGGCATGCCCCCCAGCAAAGGCACATGTCTCCTTGAACTAATGAACACCAACACATGTCCCCTTGCACCCCCACCCCCCAGCACTGTGGGGCACATGCCAGCAGTCCCCCACCCATGTCCAACTCATGTCCCCCACCACCCCCACCCCCCAGCACTGTGGGGCACCTGCCAGTAGGCCCCCACCCATGTCCAACTCATGTCTCCCACCACCCCCACCCCCCAGCACTGTGGGGCACCTGCCAGTAGGCCCCCACCCATGTCCAACTCATGTCTCCCACCACCCCCACCCCCCAGCCACCAGGGTCACCCTCCACCAGGGCCCCACTCATGTCTCCCACCACCCCCACCCCCCAGCACTGTGGGGCACCTGCCAGCAGGCCCCCACCCATGTCCAACTCATGTCTGCCACCACCCCCACCCCCCAGCACTGTGGGGCACCTGCCAGTAGGCCCCCACCCATGTCCAACTCATGTCTCCCACCACCCCCACCCCCCAGCACTGTGGGGCACCTGCCAGTAGGCCCCCACCCATGTCCAACTCATGTCTCCCACCACCCCCACCCCCCAGCCACCAGGGTCACCCTCCACCAGGGCCCCACTCATGTCTCCCACCACCCCCACCCCCCAGCACTGTGGGGCACCTGCCAGCAGGCCCCCACCCATGTCCAACTCATGTCTCCCACCACCCCCACCCCCCAGCACTGTGGGGCACCTGCCAGCAGTCCCCCACCCATGTCCAACTCATGTCCCCCACCACCCCCACCCCCCAGCACTGTGGGGCACCTGCCAGTAGGCCCCCACCCATGTCCAACTCATGTCACCCACCACCCCCACACCCCAGCAGTGCAGGGTCACCCTCCAGCAGGCCCCCACTCATGTCTACCACCACCCCCATCCCCCAGCAGTGCAGGGTCACCCTCCACCAGGGCCCCACTCATGTCTCCCACCACCCCCACACCCCAGCAGTGCAGGGTCACCCTCCACCAGGCCCCCACTCATGTCTACCACCACCCCCACCCCCCAGCCACCAGGGTCACCCTCCACCAGGCCCCCACTCATGTCCCCTATCACCCCCAGCCACCAGGGTCACCCTCCACCAGGCCCCCACTCATGTCTCCCACCACCCCCACCCCCCAGCCACCAGGGGCACCCTCCACCAGGCCCCCACTCATGTCACCCACCACCCCCACCCCCCAGCAGTGCAGGCTCAACCTCCACCAGGCCCCCACTCATGTCCCCCTGCACCCCCACCCCCCTTCCACCATGTGCAGCCCCCACCAGGTCCTCACAATCCCCAATTATGTGCGTAATGGTCAGCCTCCACAGCCAAAAAGCCCTACCAAGTAACCCATTCACCCACATGGAAATGGAAATCACATGTTACACCCCCAATGTACATGAAGCAAATGAACCCATGTCCGTCACACACATATTTTCAAATTGAATGGGAAAACACACAACATGACATGCATGAAACCAATGAGATGAAACCACACAGTGAACAATGGAAAAAAAATGTATTGAAAAAAATACAAATGCCAAAGAAAGAAAACTAACTACAATGTAAATGTGAAAAAATAAGCTGCATGTCCGCATAATAACACAAAACTAGAAAATCAAATCAAAAAAATTATGTCCAAAGTGAAATGTAAAAACTCTCCATGCAAAAAAGAACTATGTACAAAAATAACAAGGGTCCATCATCACAACTGAACTAAGGAAACCTCCTAAAAAACCTACCTAAATATCAACTATATACAAAAAGTGGAGCAGTGTCCGTCGACTCCAAATAATAATAAGAACGAAAGGAAACCTAAAACTAAAGAACTATATACAAAGGCGGCGGGCAAGTCCAGCGGCTCACTCTGTGGTGTTCCGGGCCAGGGCATCATCGAACTCCTGTTCGATGTCCCGGAGGCGGTCCAGTTCCATGGCCCCGAGGGTCCGCAGGGACGACGCCGTGTCCTCCTCCAACCCCCTGCGGATTGCCTCGAGGCACTCGGCCCGCCTCAGGGCCCTCCGCATGGAGTTCTCCGCACCGACCATTGTGAGCCGCGCCTCTTCCGCCCGCCGCCGCTCCGCACCTATGGCGTGGCCCAACCGCTGCCACACGGAAGACACTCTCTGTCCTGGGTCCTCCTGCCCTCCGGCCGATGCCTGCCCCTCCGATGTCGAAGGCCCCGAGCCTTCATGGCTCCCACCATCTTGCTGCTGCTGCTGCTCTGCCTCTGCCCGTGCACTGCCTCCTGCTGCCTGCACATCCTCCGCCGGCTGGGGTGCACCTGTTGATGTGGCCACCCCTGCTGGACGTCCGACTCCCGACTGTGGCAGGGATGCCTCCTCCACCAGCCTGGCCGCACTGTCAGAGGCAGCTCCACAGGGCACCCAGGTGACTGATGGGTGGGAAGATGGCACAGAGGACGACTGGCGCGTAGGGGGTCCAGTTGAGGAGGGGGTCGGAGCAAGCCCCATCAGACAGCGGAATCCGGCCTGGGTGACCTGTCCCAGCAGGCTGACGTGGTCAACGAGCCATTCGAGATGACGTGCAGTCTCTCCATGAAAAGACTGCAGGTCACCTCGCATGGCCCGTTGACGCAACGCCACACCAGCCAGGACAGGCTCAACCCGGACCTGGATGGCCACGTCCGCAGGCAGAGGAAGGCCAGTTGACGTCAGCTCATCCCCTGCCTGAAAACGGGTCTGGACGTAGGCATCCCTGCTGGTGCAAGATGATGCAGGGACAGGATCGGGGACAGGATTGCACACAGGCACCTCCGCGGCCGCCTGTGCTGCCTCCTGTCCCTGGTCCTGCACTGCACCACTAGCACCAGTGGGATCCCCACCTCCAGACCCTGTCTCTGGTGCTTGCGCGGCCCCCTCCTCCACCAAACCCCCCACCAACCTGGATGACTCCGTGCCATCTTCCCCTGTTGGGCCCTGTGGGGTCCCAGCTGCCCCTTCTGCTGCCGAGGAGTCCAACTGCAACCTCCGCCTCTTGGACCTCCCCCCGGCAGCTGCGGCCTGGGACGCGGCACCGGACTCCTCACTCCCCGACGAGATGACAACACGGGAGGGGAGCCGGGCCTTGCGTCTCCGGCTGGCGGTCGGATCCCCGCCGCTGTGCTCCACAGCACCTTCTCCGCCCTCTTCATCAGTTGACGCTGCAGACAGGGAGAAACAAAACACAGGCATCAGGGCACTGTACAATGGACACATACACGCACGACAGTTGCACATGAGTGGCATTGGCAAACCTCAGACATGTCATCACAATCCCCAACACACATGTCATTGCAACTGGCACACATGAGCCATACCACAGCCATATCGCAACTGCCACCACCATCCCTACACATACAACAGCATCAGCAGCCAAAGGGGAGCCATACATCACATGCAACACAGGAAGTGCACCACACATGTACACACACCACCACACTTGCATGCATGTCTACACCTCTGCCAAGTGTCGCACTGTTCAGACGGGCATCCATGTCACATCTGCCAATCAGGCTTCCACATACCGCTGTCACATGCATCCATGTAGCATCACTGTTGCACCTTTGACAAATACACACACATGCACATGTACACAGTGCTCATACATGCAGCCGAAAACAACATACATGCCTGACATCACGGACATGTCTACTTACATACACATTCATCCAAACATGTGTTCACGCACAACTGCATTTGCCATGCAAGCCCACACACACAAGCACCATCCATGTCTCACACATTACAGCCCTCGCATGTGTCAGCCCCACGGCCCTGTACACCCCCACCCATACTCCACCCCATACAAACAGATGTGCAACCGGCACAATGGGGAATGATCACCACACGCCCTGCTCACAACCAGGATGCATGTACACTCACCGCTCGACTCCAGACGGCTCTGCTACTCTAGGACCTGGACGTGGAGCGCTGGGGATATGCGTTCCAGGACCCCCATCTGTTCTTCCGACAAGTGGCCCCGGCGCCCCTTGGCATCCGCTGCCTTCAAGAGGCGCCGGGCCTTGTTCAGGGTCCTGGACCTGAAGTCCTCCCAGCGCTTCCTGACATGTTGTAAGTCCCGGACTGCCACCCCCTCCGCGTTGATGGCAGTCACGATGTCAGTCCAGATCCGAGTCCGTCCTTCCTTGTCGGCGCGGGAACTTCCAAAGAGGGCATCATACTGCCCCAGGACTTGCTCCACCAGGACACCAACTTCGGTGGCACTGAAGCTGGTGCCCCTCTGCCTCTCTGGCCGGGGGTTGTCAGTGGTCACAGATGGTGTTTGCCCCGACATGACAACCCCAGAGGCAGGTGTGGGTGGGCAACTGTGTCCTGGGGCTGGGCTGTGGAGCGATGGTATGCCAGTCGGGAGTCTTCTGTTCCAGCAGGGGTGGACACAGCAACTGGACCCCTGCAGATGGTTGACGTGCAGGCATCAAATAGCAGGGCACGTGGGCAGCAGGCAGGCAGGAAGCAGCAGATGGCAGGTGGGAGCATGCTTGGGGTTTTGGGGGGCAGGAAAATGGCCTTCTGGGCAGGAGCGTGGTCTTCCGTGTGTTGTTGCATGGCTAGCTTGATACAGAGTGATTTCGCACGTGAAAAAACTGCGTGTAAAGTGTAATTCAAGGAAAGGCACTTAGCGCATAAGCGCATCTGTGACGTTGCCCGCACGGGCGTTTCCCTCGTGACGGGTGCATAGTGATTCAGCATGTGAAATACCAGCACGTCCGCGTGTTAATGCGTGTAATCCGAGGAAAGGGCCTAAGCGCGTGAGTGACATGACGCGCACAGGCGTTTCCCTCAGCATGGGTTAAAGGTGAGCGGGGCCAGCAGTTTGCTGTACGTGCCTTTTGTGGAGACCGACGTGTGTGTTGCTACTTTGTGTTGTTTCGCGTGCCATCACAACTTCACAGCGGATCAAGGACGTATCTCTTCTTTTGGCGGGGGTATTGGCTATGCATGTTTTTCATTATCACGCCAGTGTGACGGTAAGTCGCGCACGCTATTTTTCCCACTGCGGGTGCTCCTGTGTATGGCGTACCCATTTTTGAGGTCATAATAGCCTGTGTGTCCCATACGTATGTGTTTTCCGTGTCCCTGGGTGCCACCGCGTACTGCGGGAGGTTAATTCCACACACGTGGGCTACCAGGGGTTGCGTGCATGGTTTTACTGCAGCTTTGGGGTGCCTGAGCATTGCGTGACCCATCACATACAGCCTTGTAGGTGCAGGGGTGCTGTTAACATCTTGTATCCCACCACCTTCACCCCATTTGCCCAGAACAATTGTTGTGTACACCTCCCATTGGCACTACTCCATCTGTGCCGGCACTACTCCATCTGTGCCATGGTTGGGAGGCCACGTAAGGTGAGGGGCGCCTCAGCTGGGCATACTCCACATGGTGGGCATGGTCAGGGACGTGGCCTGGGTTACCAGGGAGTAGGGGGACTCCAGGGTGTCCATGGTGGCTGCAGAGGGGGAAGAGGCAGGGGTGCGCCAGCTCGGCACAATGTTGTGCCACATGTTGGTGCAGTCATGCCACCACCCCCTGCGGCTCCAGGAGATGCAGTTCTTGCCTCTGACACTGGCGCCCATGTGACCCGGCAGTCCGTTTCATTGACTGCCATGGGCCCAAGGGTAGTGGTAGCTGCAGGTGCAGCTGTGGACACCACCACCCAGGCTCAGGGTCTGCCAGCGCAGGCTGCGTTGGCACTTGAAGTGTCCATGGCAGAATCCCAGGTGGTCAGGAGGCACACAGTAGGTGCACGCAGGGCTGCCCTGGCCGAGGCACGTGTCCCTGGGGCAGCAATGTCATCTGCTGCCCCGACCAGCCAGGTGTTGGCAAGTGCAGGGGCAGATGCAGCCGACAACACCCCGGTTTTGAGTCTACCAACCAGGACAGTCCCGGTCAATGACCCTGGTACAGCGGATGTTGCTGCACAGGGTCCATTCCAGGGCACCCAGCAGCCACTGACGCAAGTCAGGGTCTCGCTCTATGTTCCACCTGCCACTCCATCGGCTCTTTCCACCAGCGCCACTGCCCATACTGATTAGGGCGGCATTTGCCAGCACGGTTCCGGACCAGCATCCAAGAGGAGTAAGGTTGCACCTGCAGTATAGGCTGGGACCCCAGACACAGCTACAGCCTCCGGCACGTTGAGGAAAAAGCCTTTCTGCAAGCAGGAACTGGACTTCCTCGTGGGCTACGTGAGGGACCACAACCGTGACATGCTAGTGGGGCCGAATTGTCAAACTACGGCTGCCCATCGTGATACCCACTGGAAGCAGGTTGTGGAACATGTGAGTGCATTCAGCCATGAGGTGCGCACGGCGCAAGAGTGCAAAAAGCGTTGGAATGACCTCAAACGCAGCGCTAAGGCGAAGCGTGCCTCAAATTAAAACATGACTCTGGTGACTGGTGGTGGGCCAGCACCTGAGGAGGAAGACCTCACTCCGCACAAGTGACTCGTTGTAGAGTTCATACCACCAGAATTGGTCGAAGGAGTTGGAGAGATGCAGGACTTTGATGCCCAGTCCAGTGAGTGTTGTTGCATGTTTGTCGAGGCCATGTGTGTTTTACTTGTGTGATGTGTTGTGCATGACTGGCACTACATGTCATGTGTACATGGTTCTCATGTGCAAGTCATGCAATGCTTCACTGATGCATGCCTGCTGTGCAGGATGATGGACATGTAGAGCAAACAGGGACTGTCCTCATCACCACACTTGCACCCTACTCACATGCTAGTGACCCGGATGCCGCTCCGGTCCATGTTCCAGCTCACTGGCCCTTCTGCATGTAGCCTGGGGTGTCCTTCCTCTCAGAACTGGAACTATGTCATTGCATGACTGACGTGCATTTGTCCTCTGCCTGAATGTGGGTACTCCACGTAGGCATGCTCCCTTGCCCCTCCACCCCCCTGCACCCCAATTTCACCATTGCACTGGTGGGCATCATTTTGCCGTGATGCAATGCCCTGTTCAATCCTCCTGTGTACATGCAAACTTCCACCAGCCAACTGCCCAGACACATGCAGTGGGGTACATCCTCTGTCCTTCATGCAGGCTGTCTCACTTGGACTGTGCAGATGGGAGATGCTCCGCAGGAACATGAGTGCCCATTCATGCTCCATGTGCATTCCATGCATGCCCCTATGTGTCCTTGACTGGAGGATCATTGTAGTACGTGTCCAGAGTGGCCTACATTTCATGGCATTTCATCAGCATTCCCATGCCCACTCTGGCTCAGTCCTGCACCCCACACATGTTTAGGGTGTGACAGTCTGTGTGGGGCACGGGCCTCACCCTGTTTCAGGCCCACTGATTCTGTCCAACTGGTGTAGTGTCTTCTGCACACATGGGTGTACTACTGAGGGTTTATCATGTGTCCTGCTTACTGTCCCATCATCATCTGCTGTGTTGTCAGTTGACTCAGATGATGCAATTGATGCTAGTCAACACTGTCTGCCAATACACAGGTCTCTGGTTATCCTTTTGATACCATGCAAGCCATCCCTGCATTTCCTCTTACGGGGAGGGGTGGTTTGCTTGTAGCCATGCAACCCATTGCATGCACATTGCACATGATGCCTGAACTTGCCCTTGCACTGCCTTCACATATATTGATGCACATCATGATGCACTTGTTCATGTAGATAGTGGGTAAAGTACACATGTACTGCACTGCATCAACCCACTTCTGAGTCGTGTTACACCGTTCTACATGCCTACTCACTGATGCCATGTCAAAGTGACCTTGCATGCATGGCAGGTTCACAGTTGTGTCTGACATGTCTGCTTGATGTGTTGGCTATCTGTGTGATGTCTATGTGTGTGTGTGTTATGTGCTTCTGACATGTGTACTGATGTTATTTTTCTCCACTTTTCAGATGATGACGCAATGGAGCCAGAGGATGGTGTTGTCATGCCAGGCACAGGGTTGTTATCACAACAGCAACTCGGCACAAGTGGGGGTCGTGGGGTGGTAGACCACGAGAACCCACATGTGCTACAGACAATCTTGTCTATGGCTGGCAATGAGTCCAGCCCAGATAACCACTCTGACGTCCATGTCGAGTTGGCTGTGCATCAGGTCCATTTGTCAGGGGTGAGTGATTCTGATATGGACGCTCCTCTGTCCGCGACACCTTCACTGAGGGGCCAGACGGTGGTGGGACCTCTGCCTGTGGTGGATCAGGACACAGGGTCACCCTCCACACCAGTCACTGATGTGCCTGGGACATCACGTCGATGGGGGAATGTAGTCCTGCATCTGCGGGCGGTCCCGACACAACAAGGACGGCCGGTCCTCAGGACCCACAGGTGTCAAGCCCAGCAACGCGGTGGCCGCGCACCACCGACATATACTGAGTGGGAGCAAGACATGACTGCCAATTCAGAACACCAGGGGGCAGCAATGGAAAACATTGCTGTGAGCATGGAGCGTGTGGCCCAATCCGTGCTCCCCACTGCTAGGCAGGTGCTTCTCCAGCAGCGGGTGGCACAGTCCACGGCCCGCTCACTCATGCTGGGCATGGCGGCCTCAGACAGGGCACGCCAGGCTGAAATGTTGTCTTTCCGTCAAGCAATTGCTGCTCACGCAGAGGCACACATGGAGGCCCTGAGGGCTGAGTATGAGTCCCTCAGATCCACTCTGGGTGTCCTCTTGATGTCCCAGAGCGTGCAGTCAGAGGAGACGTTTGAGTAGCTTGAGCGTACCATCTCGGCTGAGCTACGTGCTTCCTGGGAGGTGCATCAGTTGTCTAGCCAGGCCACGCAGGAAGAACTCTGTGTTACACGTGTTACCTTGCAAGAGGAAGCACGTGAATCACTGGAGGTTCTGCATGCTGACCTACGTGTAATCACCACACAGAACCAGGCTAACCAATCTGGCAGACTTGTTGCCGACAAGGGGCAAACTGCGCCTAGGCGTGGTCGGGCTCCTGTGCCACGCAACCTTTTGAGGAAGAGGCTGACTCGGACGACTAGATATCTCCCACATAGGTCGGGCTGTGCAGGCGTTGAGCCCATGGAGGTTTTTTTTTGTCTCGACATCATCGCATGTGGGTGTGGAGGTGCACCCTGTACCGCCCCCCTCCTAGGTGCCTCCCACCCCCCCGGGTTGTATGTGGCCATTTTTGATTTTTGATTTTAGTTTAGTTAGTTAATATTGACTATTTGATAGTTATTTTAATTAGGTTATGTAGGTTGTTCATTGTTAGTTTAATTAGTTAATATAGTTTAGTATTGTTTGTCTATTGTGCATTCATGTGATGGTGTGGTGCTTTGTGGCTTTTGAACGCATCCACAGTCTATTCCATCTGGGCCCTTGAAGCCTGTCTCGTGTATGTGTTTGCAACTTGGGGTCCTGACTCACATAGGCCACTCCTGCTTCCCTTATCTATGGGTTTACTAGGATGGTTCGGTATAACAAACATTTACACAAGGGCTTTGGACTTTCATCATGACTGTGACCTGTCTGCTGCTGTACTACTTGTGTTATCACCCCTAGTGGGGATTTGTAGCATTTTATCCACCCCATGTCTGTAATCAATTTGGGTGAGTATGTGATTGATGTCTCCATTAATTGCTGTGGATTGTGATGTATGTTATTTTCTTGCCTGTATATGTGCTTGATGCCCTTCATGCTGTAGACAGTAGCCTGCATCCTTGGCCTGTCAAAGTCACACTGATGGTGGGAAGAGTTTGGATGTAGCTCTGTAACCTGGCCCAGTGACAACCAGCATGAAGACACACACATAGGGAACTTTCAAGCCTTATTAATATCTTTTATGCCCTTTCTGCAGGAAAATGAGCCTCCACACTACCTTTGCCAGCAGACACAGGGACGAGTAATCCTGATGACTGGCCACGTTGGTGGTGCAGACGTGTGCATGTGCGTGCAAGCAGAAGCACAGGGCTTGTACTCAGATGTCCGACAGAAGCAGACGTGTTTCCAGGAGCTCCAGGCAAGGTGAGCAGCACAAGGGCCCACACCGCAGCCAACCTTCCACCAGGCCACTTGCACATGCATGCTAAGTAGCACCAGTGCTGGGGAGCTTTGCCAGGCATTTTTAGAGAAGCGCACAGTACAGCTTACATGCATTGAGGGCCAAAAGCAAAGTGGCTTTACAAGTTGTCAGGGTCACATGCAGGGGACATCAAACATATCCTCGAGTACCCCCTGCTCCATTGAAGCAGAGTTATTAGGGCAGTAGTGTTCCTAGCCAGAAACTGATACAGCACACAGGGACACCCTGCGCGGCACAGCCTCGTGTGCAGTGCATATCATTTGCATGTGCAAATTGCCACCTGCACTACCTATTGAAATCCGCGGCTGCCATAACACAACTTGTACTGAAGTTGCACCTCAATATACGCGTGTAGAAGCTCACCCAGGGACCATTGTATAATGTGTGATTTTTGACTCATTGGTCTTCCATTTCCTGCATGCCCACATGTGCCTGCCTTACTGCATTGACAGTGTATTAACCATGAAGGGGCCAAGGTAACATATGGGTACAAAGCAGCAGACAGGAGTGTTTGTTTGTAGAGGAGTCACTTACTTTGGGGCATGGATGGTGTTGTGTGTGTGTGTTGTTAACACACATTCAGATTAGTAACTCACGCTCTCTTTGCAGCATTGAACTGCTCTTGTTACCAGACCTGAGAGTGCGCAGGCAAGAGGCCAGCACTTACCCCAGAGATACGTTTCTCTTTGACTTGCATTTGACTCCTTTGGTACAATGTGCATGATGAACATGTTTTCTCAGATTGAGTATGTGTTATTATGAATATTATTTTTTTGTATTTTGACTACTTTCCCTTGCCAAACCGACTCCCCTCTCCTGCCCCTCTTTCCGGTTATCCTGCATACCAATGCCTGTCCAAACAACATATCCCTGACCTTCCTTCCTTGCCAGGGTCTCAGAGGCCTTTGTAAGTTTGACCTTGCACAGACCACGGACGGGGTGGTTGGTTTGTGCCACTCTTGCACCTGGACAGCGGAGCTTTGACACTACCCATCAGTTGTTGCATCCTCATTGTATGTTATGTACCGTAAATGGTACCCATCCTGTAGGACCATTGTTCAACTGTGCTACCTTGGTTGTTCTATCATCGTGCTTGTACATGTGCTTTGACATTTCCTGCTACTTCAAATCATCTACTGGAGACTCTTCCTGGGTTTTTTGGAGCCTACAGGCTTTTTCCCTGGTTTGTGGGTTTGGCTCCTTGGAGTTCTCTGTGATTTGGTATTTTTACCAGTCAAGGTGGCCTCGGAGCGGGCTGGAACCTATTTACACACAAGCTGGAACATGGAGACCAAGGGGTAGGGTCATCCTGTAGCCAGGTAGACTTGAAGGAAGAAGGCTACATACCCCAGACACAGTTGTTCACAAGGTCACGGTGATGTGTAAATGAGGGAGGGCCTTTTGTGGTTGGACAGTTGGCTTGGGCTACAGTGTTTTGGGCATTCTGACATTGAAATTGTGGTGTACTATGTACATGATGTATTGTGCTGGCCAATGCCTGTTCCTGTGTTATCTTTACTTTTCAGGTGTCAGGGGATTGGTGTGGTTTGACATGCTAGGGTGTTCACATGGGCAATGTTCACATGTGATATGTCCAGGACACTGAGGGTCACTTTATTTCACATGCATATATTGAGTATATGTCCCTAATGACACACACAGTTGCACAATGATCCACCACACGTACAACCACCCTTCCATGGCCACAGGTGCACACAGATTGCATTCTCGGGCCCGCTGTGTCCCTGCAGCACATGATCTATTACCATTTGGGTATCCTGTACATGCGTCACTTGGTTATTGATTTGATTTGTCATCTTCATGTGATGCTCAAGGTGTGTCTGCAACACAATGGCTGCTCAATGTGCTGTGCGCTGAGCAGTGTGTTGCAGGAGACACACAGCACACGGGTTCGGGAGTAGGAATTTTGACATGCCCAATGTACATGTGACAGGCATTCAGTGTTGTGTTCATGCTACGACTGGTGGAAAGCATTTGTGTCTGACTTTGTATGTGTGGGAGGTTGTTGGTCAGTCATTTCATCTGATTCCATGTCAGGCATCATTGTCTCATGCCATTTTTCATTTATGACATGTCACTTTGTATCTTATTGGTCATGTGATGGCCTTTTGCTATTGCATGGCATTTCATGGTGTGGCAGACAAGGTTGATGTGGGTTTGGAGGGTTTGGGTGACATACCAGGGATTGTGATGGCCTGTTTTGCGGGGGGGGGGGTGATACACACCTTGCATGTGTTCCTTTTGGTCACACAGGATTGGTTATGTTTAAGTAGCTAGGGATTCACACAATGTAGCACTTCCATGGCAACATTCTCAGGGTGGTAAGGTTGTGACAGTTGACTGTCTCTTTGTTTTGTCATCATTGATTGTCACCTGGTATGTGCCAGGTCTGTGTGCACTCCGCAGGGGTGGGAGTTTAGGTGAGAAATGTGGCCACAAGCTGGGTCCAGGCTGCCTCTCCACGTGCCCTTTCCCCTCCCATGGGCGGCGCCTGTGCCTGTGGTTGGGGATGTGGGGGCACCACCATGTCCACTGGAACGTCCCGCCGTGTTGCAACATTGTGCAGGACACATGCTGCCACAATGATCCTGCACACTACTGGGGGTGCATATAGTAGCTGGCTGCCAGAGCGGTCAAGGGAGCGGAAGCGTGACTTGAGGACTCTGAATGTGGCTCCACTATGCCCCTGGTTGCAATATGGGCAGCGTTGTATCTTAACTGGGGTGGTGTGGTGGGGTTCCGGATTGGCATCATCATGTGGTTGCTCAGAGGGTAGGCACTGTCCCCTGGGGAGGTGATAATGGTTGTGATTATTGGGGTTTGTGTATTTGGCTGTGTGTGACATGCATGCATGTGCACAGGCATTTGTACTCACCTAGGAGCCATGTGTCGCCATGCTGCCCAGCTTCCAGGGCCCGGCTCAGGACGGACATTCTGTATATGAAACTGTCATGGGTAGAGCCAGGGTAGTTTGCATAGACAGAGGGGATGATTCCCTTTGCATCGCATACGACCTGCACGTTGATGGAATGCCAGTGCTTGTGGTTTCGATAGATGTACTCAGTGGCCCTAGGTGGATGTAGGGCCACATGGGTGCAATCTATGGCACCAAGCACTTTGGGGAAGTGTGCCACCCTGTAAATGTCCTGGACCACGGCCTACCTTTCTGCGGGTGTTCTGGGCATGTATATGTGCCTGCGGACTGAGGGGCGCGCAGTGATGATTGCCAACACCTGGTGTAGGCAGCATGAATGCGTGGCCTGTGAGACCCCTCCCACTATGGCAGTTGTCCGCTGAAATGACCCAGTGGCCAAAAAATGCAGGACATTGAGCACCTTCTCCAAGGGGCTCAATGCTTGGGAGCACAGGGTGGGTGATGTAAGGTCATCTTCCCGCTCCCTAACCAGGTCTAGGATGATATGGGGTGGAAACCTATACCTGCCATAGACCTGGTTGTCAGGCATCCCAAAAAGGCTAGTCCGGGGGAAAAAAATGCGGGCCCTGGCTCTTCTCCTCCTCCTGCGGTGTCCCACGATCAGTGCTGCGACAAATGGGGCATTCATTGTAGCTGGATATACGTGTTTGTTGTTTGCGCGCACTTTTATACTGTGCGCGGGGACGCTTCTGCCTGCCTTCGTTTGACGGATGTGTTGATGCCTATGCGCGTCTTTTGGCGTGCGCGGGTTTCCCGTATTCGATTCCATGAATACGTGTTGTTCGCGTGCGTTTGGGTGTTCCGTGTATTTCCCTGCAGTACTTCCCCAGTTACGCCTTCTTTTTCATGCGCTGTTCCCAATTCCGCGTGTTACGCTCTGTGTCCCGCCCCCTTTTTGGTGTGTGTGCCGACATTGTGCGCTTTCACTGTGCGCGTTGCGCACAGCGTTTGGGATGTTGTAATGACGTGTGCGCCTGTGTGCGCCACGCACGTATTTGACGCACATCCTGGGCAAAACACGCACAGGCCCTTCCTTGAATCGAACGCGTGCGCGTGTGCTTCCTTTTTCAAGCTTGCGCCAGCTTGTGCCAGCTTGCGCCAGCTTGCACTGCGATTTTCAGCACACATTTATTCCGTGAATCGGCCCCTAAATCTCTAGAATCTGAATTGAATACATAGGCACCAACTCTGCCTCAAAAATAACTAAACTTAGAATACAGTATATAACTTGGCTACACAGTATTCATGTGCCAATCTTCTAAAATACAAATAAAAAATGTATCAGTTCTTTAATAAAACTAGCAAATCACTAGCTTCTTATCACAAACTGAGAAGGGATAAAGCCAAGATTGCAGTGATTAAAGATCACAATTTTAACAGTCCTTACTGACAAAGGAATTTTGCAAGCCTTTACAAATTATTTTCCAAAACTACATGCATCTGAAGTATTAACCAATAGTACCCATGCTCCCGACTTCCTCAGATATATACATCATGACTCATATGTAAACACTAACTTCCAAACATTAAATGTTCCTATATCTGCGAGCGAAATATATAATGCTATTAAAGACCTCAAAAAAGTTAAAGCCCCCGGCCCAGATGGCTTTCCAATTGACTTCTTTGCTCACTTTAATGATCTATGGGTACCTAAGCTTAATGAACTTTATACTTCATTTATTTCTAATGAAAGAGCCACAGGGTGCTTCTCGGAAGCAATGCTTATTGTATTCCCTAAACCCAACAAAGATCCTGAATTGAGCCAAAATTATAGACCCAAATCCCTATTAATACTGATTGTGAAATCTTTGCTAATAGAGTTAATCTATTTAAAAATTATCAGTTAGGCTATTTCAAAGGGCTGTTATAATCAGCAAATATTAGACTCTTCACTAATATCCTTAATATCATTCGGAAATCTACTAATCCATATGCAGATATAGCACTCCGATGCAGAAAGGTCCTTTGATAGGGTTGAGTGGAATTATATGTTTAAGGCTCTTAAATGGCATGGCATTCCTGATCCTTTTATTTCTATGGTTAAAGTACTGCACTCCAATCCTAAAACAGCAGTTTTTATAAATGGTCATATGTCCTCTTTTATTTCACTTCACAGAGGCACTCATTAAGGCTGTCCAATTCCCCCCTTCTCTTTATTCTTACACTGGAACTTTTCCTAGAGGCAATCAGACAAGAAGAGAATATATAACCAGTATTCAATATGGGGATATTCAGATTAAGACCGCTGTGTATACAGATGATGTTTTACTGCTTCTGAACATAACAGACAGTATTTGCATCACTTACTTCACATTATCACACACTTTTCTTTTGCTTTTGAGGACAAATGTAACACAGATAAATCAGAAATCTTTCCATTAAACATACATTGTACCGATCATCTCTGGTTCTTGAAGCACCTCAGGACCTTCCTCTTTGCTTCTGCCTTCGCTCACCCTATCCCCTGCTGATCTGATCTCTCTTAGCACTGTGCACCTGTCCACCCTCTGTCCCCTGGGCCCAGGTACCTGGTCACACTGCCACCCTCCTGCACTGCCGCCCGGCCACCCCTTGTACTGGGGACTGTATCTGTACCCATACAGTCCCTCCCTCACATTGTTTTCCTTTTCTGCACTTATTCAGACTTACCCAGTCTGCAGCCACAAACATAGCACTTGTCACTTGCTGGCTGTACTACCACTATTTATTGCCTCTATTATCTAGTTATTTTTATTTATTATGTATCTGTTCTCCTCTGGTCCACACTCTCCACTCTCCCCCTTCCATGCATTTTTCCCTTTCCCTTTCCCATGGACTTGTGCGCTCTAAATGTCACTGGGCCTAGTAAGATCGTTGTTGTTTTCTCCCCTGTTCCCCTCCCTTGCCTTGTTGCGCTCTGAAACACTTGTGTATGAGCGTGATACAAATAAAATATCATATATCACTGCTCAAGTTCTGGAATTAAATGGTGTCCCACAGGTATTAATTATCTAGGTATCCATATAGCTTCCTCTGTTGAGGATATTATTAAACTAAATACTGCAGATGTTTCTGGATAATGTAAAGGAGCTCACTAGTACATGGTCTCCCCCTTATCTATCATGGTGTGGTAGGCATGAATCTGTCAAAATGATGATCGCTCCAATTGTACTTTATAGTTTATATATGCTCCCTATTTCCTTTCCTACACCGTTCTTTAAATCTCTGGACTCCTGCATTCTTAAATTGCTAAGGGGGAAAAAGAAAATAGAATTTCATTATGTAAACTTAAAACTGTTAGAGTGGAAGGTAGAGTTGTTTTTCCAGATTTAAAATAAATACCATATGGCATTCATATTACGTCAAGTCCAATTGTGGTTTAACCCCACTAATTCGAACCCACCTAATTGGGTTCTTTTAGAGAAGGCAATGATTTCACCACATATCCTTATGGATTGCCCATATATTAAAGGTAACAACAGATGTTTTACCAGTGATAGTATTAATATTTCTGTTGTGTATCTTAGATCCTATTAATTCCCATCTATTTCGAAAATATACCAGTTTGTATCTCAATATATTTGGATGAATCCCCTGATAAAGGTCAACAAAAGAATCATATGTTGGAAGCCATGGCTCCCACTTGGTGTTAAATATGTTGGGCAGATCCTCGTTCAGGGTATTCCACTCACATTCAATGAGATGCTGACCGAATATCAAATAACAATGCTTTTTATGCAGCAATATTTAAGTTTGAATGGATTTGCCGAAAATTATAATTTGTTAAAATGCACAGCTAAAGACTTTCAAGCTGAAAGATTGCAGCATATGTCTAACCAAAATTTCACAGCCTCTATGTTTTATAATGATTATTTAGCATGTATATAGTGCTACAAACCCTCTGAGTGCTGTTTATTATTACCCATAGTGTGTGGTGCTCCTTTATTGACCTCAGAAGGATGAAAGACTGAGTTTGGCTCTGCCAGGATTTGAACCTGCGTCAGCAGGCTCTGCAGGGATATCAAAGCGAGCACTCTACTCACTATGCTATCGGACCAGCACTATAAGATTTGTATATCTATGTCAGAAGATGTAAATCCATGTAAATGTCAAGGGGCACGGAAACAAGCTTGCTCCCTAACTGATGCTCTACAAATGTGGCCATCTCTATGGAAAAATATATCTAAAGCCATACTTACTCTCTTCAAAGGCGAATTCTTGCAAAATGAAAACTGTCGGGGTTGTCTGCGCACTCGGGGCTCTTTGCAAACATATTGTTTTTGTATGTATCCATGTTAAAATGTTCTGGGAAATGGTTTGGAGAATGCTCAAGACTATTTGTCATATACAGCATGATTTCTGCCTTTCCTTTCTATACCTTGGCAGCACAGCTGTTCAGCCTGCATTTGATAGAAATAAATGCAATCTGTAGACCTTTTAATTGCAATAGCAATCCAAACTATCACCTCCAACTGGAAAGATCTCAAGCGTCTACATTTTAAAATATGGTGGAACTCTGTGTGTAACATCCACAAAATGAAACATGCAATGCTACATCCCAATTTTTACAGTTTAAGCACGAATCGAAATGGCAGTCATTTTTTGAATACTTAGAAAAAACAACTTGTAGTGGATAGGAAAAATATTAACCTGTTGTCAATATACACTTTGGAGAGCATTATCCCCTCCCCTCCTTCTCTTAATGTTAGTCCCGTGTGTCTCTGTATGTTAAATCAACAATTCCTTTTCGGATAAATCTATACGTTCTTTTTGAATTTAATTTTATGCATTAGGATTTAGCATCTATGTAACATCATATAAGGCTTTTATGCCATTTAAATCTGCTGTAGATGAATTACTTATCCCATTATATATATATATATATGCCTGTTCTCGTATTTATTGTATAAGCCTTATTTGCTTATGAACCTTACTAAAATCTTTAAACAATAAAAAATGGTGGTGTTATTGAGCAGCTAACAACTTGCTTCTCAGTAAGACATAGGGTCTGACTCTCTGAACATCTGGCATCTAAAATCAGTGCATAGAATGCGAATGCGAAGTTGCTTTATTCAAAAAGGTGACCTTTGCACATCCAGCCAACTGAGCATCAAAAAAAGTGATGTGCTGGCCAACCGCCCTGCATACCTAACACTAATGCATGACAGGCTGCCAGCAGGGAACTCATTTCATGGTGATGATCCATGATAGAGACTGTCATTGTGATTATTTTTTTTAAAGAAAAGAAAACATTTACATTCTCTATTCAGGGCATCTAAAAATAGCACAGTGCATGCAAATCCACAAGTCACCTTATTTACACAGGTGACATTTCAAGTGGGGTGTACCCCAGCACAAATAAGGAACTCGCCAATTCATACATTAGAGCAGGGATCTGCAACCTGTGGCTCTCCATATGTTTTGGATTACACTTCCCATGATCCCTAACCATCAGCTATCCTGGCTAGGGCTGATAGCAATTGAAGCCCAACACATCTGGAGAGCCAATGGTTGAAGACCCCTGCATTAGAGGGTGCCAGCAGCTGTGGACAATGCACTTCATATTGACAAGCCCTAAAAGGGACTTCCATTTAAAAAGAATAAAGCATTTGAATCCCTCTTTGGGGATACAGAGGAAGGAGGGATAACATCAGCATTTCATTTTGCCGCTGTCTCACTTACAAAACGTGCATGAAATATTCAGAAATCTCTCTCACAAATATTGTGCATTCCCTGTGGTTGCTCCAAACAGACATGCGAATGCTTCAGCTGAAGAGCATCACATTTGTGAATGTATGGTGCACTTATAAATGTACAGACATTCCCCCCATATTTTCACAATTGATCAAAGGGGGCGAAACTGGGCGTACTGACCTTCATGCTGTTGGCCAATGTGATCTGAACATAGGATCTACTAAGGTTTCCTTCAATTTGGGATTAACCAAAATACTTCAGGAACAGGGAGTACCACAAACAGTGTGCTATTAGTAAGGGATGTGTCTGTCATGTAACTGGGATTTAGACCTCACAAAATTAGGAGGCTGATGAAAGATCATCGGCAGGAAGGCATCTTTTGTAAACATCATGTTCCATCTGACGTCTCATAGCCAACCACCCAAGAATGTAAGGCACGTTTTAACGAGAGCTCTAGGTGGAGCGTTTGGCCAGCTCATCAGGAGTTCTCGGAGTCTGTAGATTTTAAATGTTTTACAAATATTCAGTTGTATGCGTCCAATTCATAGAGAGTAACTCTGATTTACCATTATCTCACCGCTGGATAGGGCTTTGCAATTCACAAGAGAAGATAAACTGACTCTCTTACATCTGACTTACTCCTAGTATGCTACTCAGGGTAACTTATTTGTGGATTGGCCCTTATATGTCCAGACATTGAGCTTACCTTCGATTCTACTTTAAGCAGTTCAGTTTGGCAGCTTTCCACACTAGATTATTATAGCAGCGCGATAGATATGCCCCTTGAGGCTCCGTAGCTCTGGGGTAAAAGACAAATCTATAAAATCCAAAAAGTGTAACCAGGCCTCTATCATGCATCGAATGCCCTGTCAAAGACACCTTCCGTTTTGTACTGAGGAAAGGATATTTTCTTTCATCAAATAAATACAAAAATGATTCAAACAAACCTTAGGCAGCGTTATCTCTCATTCAGTTTGATTCTCAGAGCTGAAAGATAAGCCTAAAACATTTTCTGGAGTAACAAAAATATGATTAATTGTACAATTGAATGAAGGAAGAGGGTTATGCCTTCTCAAAATGCTGGGAAAGCACAAATGCTTGTTGCGAGTCTTGTGGTCCCTGACGAGTTAATGTTAGTTTTCTGAAAGAAATGTCTGCTAACAAATCTGGCATGCTGATTTCATTCATGTTCATTTTGATGTGGCTTAAAATGTATTGAGTCTGTAAAGCACATTGACATATTGTTTCCATTAACACCCTGGGCAGGGAAGCCAGCCAATCAGGTGGCTAGGAACGTAGCTTGATACTACCAGTGAAAGCCCACGTTGTGTGCACCCTGACGGCCAGCTCCCATGTCCGCCATCTTCCCCCTCACCAACCCCTTTTTTTTTATTCCTCCCCCAATTAATTTACCTGTTAGCTGCGGCAGCGAGTCCCACAACAGCAGCTGCTGCTGCTCCCGTTTCCACTCTGTCTACCATGAACATGGAAGAGGGGCTCTGTATGTAGCCTTGCCTTCCTATTCCATGGCAGTCCTGTTGGTACAGTATTTACTCTACGTGAATGGGATGCCACGATGCGTCCCGTTCACGAAAATCAAATACTTTCCATTTAAAAGAAAAACATTAGCAGCCACATAGCATGTTACAGAGGTCGTTAAGGGACCTTTACTTCACCCGGGCTCTTAACTTGGGAGGCGGGATGTTACCCACAGGATAGGCCTGCCACTTTGGGGCATATTGCCTCAATATATACCTCCTCCCTCATATTACTCACAATGCAGATCAGCACCCTGGGCGGGGGAGCCAGCCAATCAGGTGGCTAGGAACGCGGGCTATCACTACCAGTGAAAGCCCACGTTCCAAGCTGTCTCATGCCTGGCTCCCCCCCTCGGCATCTTCCTCGCCAACCCCGTTTATTTTTTGTTCCCTCTACCTCTGCCCCATCCCACTTACCTGATTGCGGCGGCGGGGATATGCCGCCGCAGCTACTTTCGCCATGTGGCTGGCATGGAAATGGAAGAGGGGCTCCCTATGGAGCCCTGACTTCCAATTCCCTGGCATCCATGTTGGTATACTATTTTCTCTCTGAGAAAGGGACACCGCGATGCGTTCCGTTCACGGAGAGAAAATATATACATATATTTTTTAAACCACTTAGCACACATGTAGTGCACTAAATGGGTGCTAATGGGAAAATACCCCTCAGTGACTGGGCTCACCCTATGGGTAACAGCCCGCCACACTTGTTAAGGGACACTTACTTCGCTCTGAACATTCAAAACATTTGAATAATTCTGATTTGAACAGCAGTCTGACAAGCAGCAAAAACCCTTCCAGTCTGGAAAAAAAGTGCTGGCATTTTCTTATACCTGCGCTTTTCTTACGGTCTGACTGAATTAGTGCCAGACAAGAGCTAGAGGTAAAACAGGGCCTCACCAGCAAAAAAAATAACAGCAATGCCCTCCATGGAGTGCTATGGGAAAGGACCACCATTGCCGGCACCTGGAATATCAATGTAAAACTGCAATATCAGCTTCTGGTAACAGTAGGTCCGTTTGCAGGCATTCTGGCGGATGTACTACCAGGATGCTGGCAAACTCAGGTTGACCCACAATGTTCTTTCTCTGTATAAACTAGAACAAAGGAGGAAAGGGAAACCACACTTTAGCACAGCACAATTTTATGTCCTTATTCAAGGACGTCACTTCACCAAAATACCGGGGGTAGGGGAAGTGACATCACATGACCCTTGATCCCTGATGACATCACAGGAAGTGATGCCATGTGACTCCAACCTGAAGTGATCTCGCGGGAAGCGATGGAACACAACCTTTCACCCGTTGACAAAACGGGAAGTGGCATCACATAGCATTGTACACTATGAAAAATATGGTTACAATATCACTATAATGTGATGTACATTCTATACAAGAATGAATCACCATATGTATTGTTAAGATCAGTGTGTATAGGCCCATATCACCAAATTACTGTGAATGCAAGCAGAAGTCCATGACCAAATGGACTTCCGATGAGTTATTATATAGCACTTATGCTTAAGTGCTTTATACAGAAAAACTATACACCCAATATCACCCAACCTGTGTTGGTGCTCATTTATCGACCTCAGAAGGATGAAAGGCTGAGTTGAGGCATTTAAGAACAGACTAAAGTGACTCACCCCCTGAAGTGTACCTGAAATAAACCTTTAATGAGTCTAGCAATTATTGTATAGAATTCCAGAAAGACACATTATTTGGTATTCCTATTCTTTCTTATTTAGGGTCAGTGCTGAAAGTGTTAGACTTGTGACACTCCTGTTCTTATTTATCTAAGGGGCCTGAACAAGAAAGCCAACCACTCCAGAAGTAAATAGCCACATGGTGCTGGCCCAGGAGCTTGCATTGCAAAAAAAAAAAAAAACTTCCTTTTTTGTTTTGTTTTTTAGAGGTCGCAAGGAAGACCTCAGAGGTCGCAGTTGCGACCTCTGGTGACCCCTAAATGTCCCTGTCCTTATTCCTTGAAATTTGTCAAGAATTGTTCTATGCTCAAAACGCTCACACGAATATAAGAAAAGATAAAGATGTCTCGGATTGATCAACACATTTAATTGTAATAATATAATAAATAGAGACGAGTAACTATAAAGACAATGGCCCTCATTACGACCCAGGCGTTGGACCATGGTGCTAACAGCACCATGGTCCATGCTGGTAACTTACCGACTCCGCCATGGCGGAATGTGGAATTACCACCCCATTCTGAGGTTGGCGGGGCGGTAATTCCCCATGCCGCCATGGCCCTTCTCCATTCCCATTTTTGCCCCATAGGGC